>NW_027636106.1:0-121006 GCF_903797595.1 Erithacus rubecula | reverse complement strand
TTGGCAATCCTCACAGCTCCGGGCGGGTTAGAAAGAATGAATAAAACTTTGAGAACTGTGTTAACAAAATAATCGAAGAAACTCAACTGAATTGGCTAAACTGCCTACCTCTTGCCCATTACGCATTAGGACCAGACCACGCGCAGATATAGGGGTTTCACCCTATGAAATGATGTTTGGGCTTCCCTTTTTAATTACCACCCTCTAGCTCTGCAAGTTATCTAGAAGGAGAAGCTGCCACCCAAGAGTATTAAGAGTATTGGCAAGAACAATAGAGCAACTAAAGAAAAAAGGATACCTTCCCCAAACTTCTCCGTTAGACTCAAACGCTCATAAATCAACCCTGGGGACTGGGTTCTCATAAATCCTTAAGTCACGCATCTCTATCTCCTAGGTACGAAGGCCCCTTCCAGGTCCTCCTAACTACACACACTGCTGTAAGAACAAAAGAAAGGGGTTTGGACTCACATATCTCAAGTTTAAAGGACCAATTCCACCTCCCTTTGTGAAGCAGAATCCACCAGAATCTCAGCCAACGGCACCTAAGTGGACATTACAAAAGGATCTAGACCTCTGACTTACCTTTAAGCGAAAAGAAAAAGACAGCTAAATGGACTTGAACAGTTCCAGTTTAAAGTAAAGTGTCACTGTAACGCAGTTGATACCAATTCTAGTGTTGTTATACCGTTGTGTTACATAATTGTTGTAGTTTGTTAAATTCCACCGTTCACTTATAGTCCTTGTCGTTACAAAAATTCAGTTTTGTATCATACATCCTTCTCCAATTTTAAGTATCACTCTATTTTCCTTCTAAATCCTCAAATTAGAATTTGGTCGAAACATAAAAACTAATTTCCCTGCAGAACACTCTCCAAGGACACCTAAATTAATATATGAAAGGGATGAAAAAAAAACTCTGGGAAAGTAAGATCTTACCTAAGAGAATACCCACCTCCAAGAGGCAAGCCCGGGTGAGACTGAAAGCAGTTCATACCGGACTCTTGAGAGGAGTGTTGCTGGCCTTGCTAACAAACAATCTAGTTAGCAGCGAAGAGGCTAAATGCAACAAGTGTTACCATCCACTATATGATGGAGAAACCCAAGAGTCCCTAATAAGAATTCACACTAATGTGAACCCCAGCTGTTTTGATCATTCCCAAATTTCCACCTGTCATGAATGTGGAAAAACGTATTGGATTGCTAAGAATACTGCCACCTTTCGGCAGCGGTTACTTGGAGAGTGTCCTATAGGGGAAGCCTGGCTTTGCTTTGAACACGAAAATAATCAAGGAAAATTAATAGATTTAATCAAAGAAAAACAATTAGTGATAAATACCAAAAAAGAAAACAAATTTGAAGTACCTTCAGAAAAAAACTTATTCATAGATTTAGTTGAAAGAATTAGTAAAGAATTGAACATAACAAATTGCTGGGTATGCGGTAATACGCAAATGTCCAAAATTTGGCCATGGGAAGGAATCAGTTTAAGCCCCTTAGAAATTCTAAAATGGAAGCAAACTAACCAAACATCTCCATTACCTGGGCAAAAGCGAAGAAAAGAACAATGGAACTTAAAATATAAAGTTATTGAAGAAGAATGTATTAAAAGAGTTGGGAGCCCATATGAAACATTTGTAGGAACTATGCCAAGCAAAAGGTACTTAAATATAAAAAAAATCAATTATAAGGTGGAAACCTGTATTTAGAACTACAAAAGTTATACTCCCAAGAAGCCAAAAATTGTGACTTGATGCGGGTTGAAGACCCGATCAAAGAAAAAGAGGAAGGATTGAGGTGAATAGGTTCAGCAGCCATAAAATTAAGGGTTACAAATAGTTTTAAGAGTTGTCCCCTCTGTTAAAATGTTAAGCAACTTACTGTTCTTGATGTGCATGTTCTGTATCCCCAAGTTGGCCATCTGTTTGTATTTTCCCAAACAATCCCAGTTCTAGTTCAATCACTTCCTGCTTCTGCCCTGTCCCTCACTTTGCTTCCGGCCGCCTGCTGCTGCCGCCTGTCAATCAAAAGACACTGCCCCATATGCAAAGTTTCCAGAGTTCCCAAGAAACACCTCTTCAGTGGAAGTCCTAACTACCCATGAACTAAGGAGCGGTTGAGAAGAGTGGCACCCCTGGACCAACGAGCCCCAATAGAGTTCTGGACGTGCCTGTGAGGTTGGAACTCCCTTTCCTGCCCTTGGACAGGATTGCACGGGAACCTCCTTTCCGCATTGGCCGAGCAACAGCAGCAGGCGTTGGACCTCCCTACGACCCCCATTAATAAAAAGAGCTGCTATTTAATAAAGGCCTCGGCCCGCGCTTATTCACTTCACAATAGGAAGAAGTTACAGTTTGTAGCAGTTGGCGACTCAACTTTGGGGCTTGTATTAAGAACCCACAGATAGCTGGAATCCCAGTTTCAGGATTTTCCGCTTGTTCGTTCGATCAACTACCTCCGTGCTTGGTAGCTGTGTTTATACAGCCCCAGGCAGGAGGACAGAGCCGGTAGCTTGCTTTAGCGCCGAAGTAAGTCGGCTCGAAGACAGGCAGCTTTCACGAACCACACAACAGCCAGGTCTGCAGGGCAGGTAAAGTCCCTCGTAAGAGGCGTGAACCCCAGGGCCCCTAGGAGTGGGGAGGGGGGGTTCCCCCATGCAGGCTGGTGGCGGGCGCGGTGCCAGGGCGGGCGAGCAGCCTGGAGCGCCTCCGCAGCAGCCGCGATTTCAGCGGGGCGGCTCCTCCCCAGTTTCCGCGGAAACCGCAAGAAAAACCCGTTCGGAACGCAGCTGCTCACGGCTCAGGCATTGTGCAGTGACTGGGAAACCCCCCGAGAGCAGTGCAAGGCTGCAGGGTTCCCCCAGGCTCGGCACGGCCGGCGGGACAGAGTCGTGTGTATTGTGGGGTGTGCGTGGAAGTGAGAGGCGTTGTGCAGCTCTCTTTGGAACAACAATGGGCGCTGAGTTAACTGCATATCAAAAGTGTTTTTTCTCAAATTCAAGGAATTTTGCATGCTGAAGAAATTACAGTTTCTAAAAAGCTGTTAAAGTATTTTGTTTTCTGGCTGTTTTCTAAAATTCCAGACTGCAAATTACAAAATATAAATTCAGTTTCATTTTGGGATAATGTGGGAAATTTATTAACATCTAAAGTAGAAAAATCTGACTCTAAAGCTGCTGTGTTTCTTCCAATATTTTTACAAATACGCAAATGCTTATTGGAAACCGAAAATAAAAGACAGCCACAAACAATTTCTTTAAACCACCCCCCCCCCTCCTTTCCAAAATCCCCTGTCCCTGGAAATAGTGAAAAACCAGAAATACCTCAGGAAAATACTAAGCTCCCCCCCCCAGCTACCCAAGTTCTGAAACTTTTGAACAGCCTGCTACAGGATTCTCTGTGTTCCCGTCTCTTTCCCTCAGTTTACCTCAGAATAGTTCGGCAAGAAACTTTCCTTTGTCTCACGGGGGGGACCGCGTGTCTAATGGTGGCAACCACGCTTCAATTTCTTAATCTCTTAACCCTTTCTCCTCCTCAATCCCCTTCCCTGCCCCCTTCCCCCCATACCCTCCTGACCCGTTCCTGCTACCCTGTAACTACACCAACAGGTTTGGCTAGTCGCTTCTTCCCGGCTCAAGTTACAGCTTCTAACCCTTCTGATTACAGCGAGTGCCAAACTGAGTGCCCGGAGGCTACAGACAGTCAAGGAAAAAAAAAAAAAAAAAAAAAAAAATGGTTAACAGCAGGGACTCTGTCCCTCCGGAGCGAGTAACTGCATTGCCTCCCAGGCTGATAGATAAAGATACACCTAGCCCTAAAGCTCAAAACTTGAAAAACTATGTACCCTCAGTTACTCCTGTAGTTTATATGGGTAAAAAAAAAAAAAAGAAAAATGGCAATAGAGTTTATCAACCTTTGTCTTACCATGATAAGAAAAAAAATTTGTAAATCACAGAAGAATTTTGGCCGTAAGAGTGAAATTTTTAAGGGCATGATGAAAGCAACTTTTACCTCAAATGAATTAGTCCCCATAAATTAAAAGACCTTTTCAGGTGTTTGCTAACTCCCTCAGAATATGTTTTATGGTTTAATATTTAGAAACGTTCTTTAATGGTTCTTTTAACAGAAATTCACCAAAGCCGTGAAAATTCCAAAGATTATATTGATGTTAAACAATATGCTTCTGAGAATTTTTTGCAGTTCGTAGATAGACTTCGCTCATAGGTTGAGAGGCGTGCACCAGCAAAGCAGAATTGTTCCCTGCTCCAGAAAGAAATCCCAGGCCAGCACCATCCAAGCCTGCAGCAGCTGAAGCACCACAAGCGAGGAAGCACCCAGTGTCACCTGAACAGCTGCAGAATGTCACCTGCTTCCAGTGTAAAAAGCAAGGACATTTTTCTAGGGACTGCCCTCTTAAAAAGTAGAAAGCGCCAGCTCGCTTTTAACATTCAGCGCTATGACACAAATGCAGTGAGTACTACTGTGGAAAAAGCCTCTCTCTTAAAAACAAAGGGGGGGGGTGGGATAAAAGGTGTGGGTATACAAAACGAATTAAATGTCAAATGTTCTATTAACCAGGTCCAGCAGCCTTGTGGCCGTGTCAGGCTGGAGACTACCAAGGGTTTTCATTTCAAGTCTACTGTCTGGACAATTGTAACAGTGGACTTGGCAAGCAGCGTATTAGACATGACGGTATTTCACATGGAAATGGAGAGTGAGTAATTTCATTGTGGGAGACACAGCACACACACCCTTAGAAATTGAAATAGCTCCTATGATTATGAAAGAAAAAAATATCCTGTCTCATAATATCTTGCAATATTTAGATGATGTATTAGTGTGTGCTGCTAACACCTTAATACTCCAAAACACACTTGACCTAGTGGTTAAAGTTTTAACCTCTGCTGGATTTCAATTGCAGGAAAACAAAATTCAAAAGATGCCATCTTGGAAGTATCTGGGCTTGGAAATTATTGCACGGACTATTGTCCCACAGAAACTGGAAATTATTTGTGCATTAGCAGAGAGGCAGGCTCACCGTTATCAGCCTGAGTTGCCTTTCAAATTCATTGTTTTGGGGAAACTGCCACACTTACATGGTTTAATATTCCAGTGAATTGAGGGGCAGAAAGATTCACTCTTAATCATAGAGTGGGTCTTCCTCTCCCATCAAAGATCTAAAACCATCATTCAGCCACAGGAGCTGATGGCTCAGCTGATTCAAAAGGCAAGAATGAGGCTGCATGAACTAGCTGGTTGTGACTTTGCATGCATCCACCTTCCGGTAAAACTTTCAGAGGAAGGGAGGAACTCTCCTGAAAGGTTGACAAAAGAGATGTTTGAACATTTGCTACAAAGCAATGCCAGCCTCCAGATATCTCTGGATAGCTACAGTGGACAGATATCAGTCCACGGCCCAGCTCATAAGTTGTTCAATGAGGAATTCCACCTCATCCCTCGTGAGAAGAGGAGCAGGAGACCGCTCGAGGCACTCACAGTGTTCACAGATGCATCAGGGGCCTCTCATAAGTCGGTGATGACTTGGAGAAACCCACAGACTCAGCATTGGGAAGCTGATGTTGAGTTTGTGGAGGGGTCACCCCAAATTGCAGAACTGGCTGCAGCGGTGAGAGCCTTTGAGAAGTTCTCAGAGCCTCTTAATCTGGTAACAGATTCAGCTTATGTTGCTGGGGTAGTGTCTAGAGCAGAGCAGGCAGTGCTCAAAGACATCAATAATGAGCAGCTCTTTAGGCTGCTGTCAAAACTAATCTATTTGGTTTCACACAGAGAGCATTCCTTCTATGTGATGCATGTGAGGTCACACACAGATTTGCCAGGTGAGATCACAGAAGGGAACCATATGATAGACACCCTTGCAGCTCCAGGAGAAAAGGCTGTGCATGCTAAACAACACCTAGTGCAAGCCTTTTCAGTGCTGGGGATCCCTAAGGAAATCAAAACAGATAATGGCCCAGCATACATATCCAAGGAGTTCCTAGAGTTTATCCAGCAGTGGGGAGTGGAAAATAAAACTGGCATCCTCTACTCCCCCACAGGTCAAGCTGTGATTGAGCGTGCCCACCAGACACTCAAACAGCTCCTGGATAGACAGAGCAGTTCCACTGTGTGGATGTCTCCACAACAAAAGCTCTGTAAAGCCCTGTTCAAACCAAAGGTCCCTATAAGCTAGTAACCTGGGGATGGGGTTATGCATGCGTATCCACTCCCTCAGGCCCTCGGTGGATTCCCCAAAAGTGGGTGAAACCTTTCGTTCCAAAAAAATCCAGCTCCAGCAAAAGAAGGTGAGAAGCAAGTTGCCATTGCTTCAAAAAGAAGATGCCGCCAGAAAGAAGAGGAAAATTCTTCATAAAGAAAAACCTTCTGGCAGACAGAGACTTTTAATGTGTTTTAAAATGTTTTGTTTTTCCTTTTAGAGAAAACCCACCCTCCACTCAACCCCAGAAAGAACCCCTTCGAAGTTGTCTTCTTGTTAACAAGAATCAGAAGATTGGTTGAGTGAACTGTTCAAAAGCTGGGGGTTCTCAAGGTGTTGGACTTTTATTAAAACAATTTTGTTATTCTTTGTTATTATTTTCCTTGTAATAATGGCATTCGGGATCCCACGTCACCTAGTGTTCAAAGCTATTCGTGGTATCATTCCTTCTACCTCTGAAGTCAATCACATAGAAATGCAAAACATAGAACAATCTAATTCTCCCACCAATTACAAATGTTGGTCAAAATCATAATTCCAATCAAAATAAACTTACTATCTTGCCCTCACTTAATTAAACAGAAAACGGTGAGATGTTGTAATCCGATACCAGAGGTATAAGGAATTTCTTACCTGTCCCTCCTGTCCCTATCCTATTGGCAGACAGCCAGAAATCCCCTCCCTGACCCTTTCCTAGAAAAAGCCAAGACCTGAGATGCGCTTCCTCTTTTGCCCTGCTACCACCATGCAATAAAGAAAAGGCAAAGAGCCACTCTTTTGATCCTCATGCTTGTCTCATATGCTAGACCTAGCTCCTTCTTATTGATACAATAGGAAGAAGTTACAGTTTGTAGCAAGGATGGAGACTAGCCAAGGTAGACTGCAGGCCACAACAGACTCAGATAGCTCTTATTCAAATGGTTCTGAGGAGGAAGAAGGGGATGATGAAATAGACGAAATTATTGCTGCTTTAAACAAGCGAAGGAGGGGAAGGATAGCAAGAAAAGCCCGCAGAGAACGTGGCCCAATTGCCCAGCGTACTAGATCAAAAAGGGAGAAAGAAAGAGAACCAATTTTGCAAGTCCCATTAAGACAAGCAGTTGGCAATCAGGGGCCGATATATGTGAAAGTCCCATACTCCCTTATAGAGTTAGAGCAGTGGAAAAGTACCGTGGGGAAATATAAAGAGAACCCAGATAAAATGGCAAACTTAGTAGAACGAGCGATTAACTCACAGAACCCTGACTGGGCAGATTTGAACTCTATGTTAGATACATTACTTGATCCCACTGAGAGACAAATGGTCAATAAAGCCATCACAACATCAATGGAGGGGAGCATAGCCAGTGGACTACTTCAAGGTATGGTTACTCAGATATTCCCCCTTGAAAATTCTGGGTGGGATGCAAATATACCAGAACAAATGGCAAGATTGAAATGATATCAAAGCCTTGTGGTATATGGGTTAAAGCATGGGGTATCTAAAGCTATAAATTGGTCAAAGCTTTATGAAATAAGACAAAATTATGATGAATCACCCACTGATTTTTTTTAAACTGATTAAGAGAAACCGCTTTTAAGTATACTGATTTAGACCCTGAATCAGCTGATGGTAAAGCACATCTGGTTTTGTTGTTTATGGGTCAGGCTTCAAACGATATAAGAAGGAAGCTACAAAAGATAGAGGGAGCTCGAGATATGGAAAAACTGCTAGAGGTTGCCTGGAAGGTGTTTCGGGATAGGGGTCCAACTGAAAGGGTTAAACCCCAACCTAGTAAAAAGGCACCTCAGGAAAAATCATCTAACAAAGCCTCCCCTACAGAGAGGGACCAGTGTGCATACTGTAGAAAGTGGGGACATTGGAAAAAGGACTGTCCAGTGTTGAAAGAAAAATCCTCAGTTTCCCAACTCCCGGTAGTACAAACTTCAAGTGGCTCGGGCTCTGAGTGACGGCGACCGAGGGCTCCTCCCCCAGCAGAGCCCTTGGTTACGACTAAGCTGGGGAATGATGACATCGAGTTTTTGGTAGATACCGGAGCAGCATATTTTGTGTTAAATACCTTAGAAGGGGAACTGAGTCACGACACTGTACATGATGTTGGGGTGACTGGGGTAACTGAAACAAGGCCTATTTTCCAACCTTGAAAATTCAAATTGGGGAAGCATTGGGTAACCCATCAATTTCTTTACATGCCCAACTCCCCAAAACCATTGATGGGGAGGGACTTGCTTGAAGAATTGGAAGCAGTGATTAAATTTAGAAAAGGAAGGGGTGTACAAGTTATAATTCCTGAATCTAAATTTGTCCAAGTTGCTGCACTCTTTATACAGGAAAAATGCAGTGAAATCCCCACTGAAGTGGAAAGTGTGGTAAATCCAATAGTGTGGGCCAGTGATATGCCAGGAAGATCCAAGCGGGCAGAACCAGTGAGTATTGCATTTAGACCAGGAGCCACACCGGTAAGGCAGAAACAATACCCCTTAAAATTAGAAAGTCGTAAGGGATTGGTACCTATAACTGAAAAATCCCTACAACATGGTTTGTTAGTGCAATGTGAGTCCAAATTCAATACCCCCATTTTAGCTGTTAAGAAGGCAGATGGTAAGAGTTACCGATTTGTACAAGACTTGAGAGCAATTAACAAAATTACAGAGGATATACATCCAGTAGTAGCCAATCCCTACACCCTTTTGACCACACTGACAGACCCATTAGGGTGGTTTACTGTTATAGATCTGAAAGATGCCTTTTTCTGCATTCCTATACACAAAAATAGTCAAGACCTTTTTGTTTTTGAATGGGAAAATCCCAAGACAGGAAGAAAATGTCAACTTACCTGGAGAGTTTTACCCCAAGGTTTTAAGAACAGCCCAACTATATTTGGGAACCAGCTAGCGAGGGAATTGGAGGACTGGAAAAAAACAGGAGCCAAAGGAAGTTATTCTTCAATATGTGGATAACATCTTGATTGCAGCCAAGGCCAGAGATGACTGCATACAATTCACTGTAAGTTTATTAAACTTTTTGGGACTTAATGGGTACAGAGTCTCTAAAGACAAAGTACAGATTGCTAAAGAAACAGTCGTCTATTTGGGACTTGAGATCTTCTGGGGACACAGACAACTCAGCAAGGAAAGAAAAGAAGCTATCTGTCAACTCCCAGAGCCTCATACAGTGAGAGATATGCAAGCTTTTCTAAGAATTGTAGGTTGGTGTCGTTTATGGATAGCAAATTATGGACTCCTAGTAAAACCCCTATATGGGGCATTGAAAGCAGCCAAGAGAGGAATTATTCCATGGACTGAACACACTAGAGCAGCTTTTAAACAGCTGAAACGCTCACTGATGTCAGCTCCAGCACTGGGACTGCCAGATCTAACTAAACCCTTTGAACTTTTTACATATGAGAGACAGAATATGGCTTTGGGGGTGCTAGCACAGCGTCTCGGGAACCAGTGGAGAGCTGTGGCCTACTTGTCTAAACAGCTGGATAATGTTGCACAAGGTTGGCCAGAGTGCCTAAAGGCCATGGCAACCACTGTCATTTTGATCCAGGAGGCCTGAAAACTTACCCTTGGGTGACATACTGTAGTGTATGTACCCCATGCTGTAGCAGCTGTCCTTGAACAAAAAGGGGAACATTGGTTGTCCAGCAGCCGGATGCTGAGATACCAATCACTGCTGTTAGAGCAAGATGATGTTACCTTAAAAACAACTTCTGTTGTTAACCCTGCTATGTTTCTGTCCTCCATTTTAATTGACAATGAGCCAGAGCATGACTGCTTGCAGATAATTGAAGAGGTCTGTTCCAGCCGGTCAGATCTGAAAGATGTGCCCATGGAGAATCCAGATTTGGATCTTTTTACTGACAGAAGCAGCTTCATGAAAAATGGTAAAAAGATGACAGGCTATGCAGAGACCACACAGAACAAGGTGATCGAGGCAAAGGCCCTGCCAGCGGACGTGTCATCACAGAAAGCTGAACTGATTGCACTAACAAGAGCCCTAAACCTGAGTGAGAGGTAAAAGATAAATATATGAACTAATTCCAAATATGCATTCAGTGTTGTCCATGCCCATGGAACTATCTGGAAAGAAAGAGGACTTTTGAATGCTCAAGGTAATCAAATCAAGCATGCTGAGCAAATACTTGCCCTCTTAGAAAGCACTAAAAGACCTGCAGAAGTAGCTATCATGCACTGTAGAGATCACCAAAAGGGGAAAACTGCTCCAGAATTGGGAAATTGTTTTGCTGATAAAACAGCAAGAAGGATTGCAGAAAAAGGTATTCTTGCAGTTATTCCGCAAAAAGAGATTGATTTGTCAGGGTACACCCCAAAATATGATCAGGCAGATCACAAACTAATAAAATTTCTTAAAGCTGAAATGACAGAAGGTGGGTGGGCTGTTACCCCGATGAACCAGGTGGTAGTCCCACCCCTGATCCTTCGTGAATTAGTCCAGAGGGAGCACGAAACCACACATTATGGGGTTGAAAACCTTTTGAAACATCTAAGAAAGGTAGTAATAGGAAAAGGAATTATTGATATTTTACAATCAGTAGTAAGTAAATGTGAAATTTGCTGTAAAAACAACCCTGACACAAGAAAGAAAGTGGTATTAGGAGTAACAAAAGCAGGAGATCTTCCTGGGGATTACTGGCAAATAGATTTTGTGAAGTTACCATGGAAAGAGGGATACTGGTACATACTGGTATTAGTTGACACCTTCAGTGGATGGCCAGAAGCTTACCCCTGTTGCACTAACACAGCCAAGGAGGTGGTGAAAGTTCTGCTTAACCATATCATTCTGAGATTCGAGGTTCCCTTGGGAATATCATCGGATAGGGGACCACACTTTGTTGCTACAGTGGTTAAAGACATTAGCCGGATTTTAGGAATTACTTGGGATCTGCACACACCTTATAGACCCCAAGCAAGTGGTAAAGTCGAACGTATGAATGGGACTCTTAAAAGACAAATTAGTAAAATTTGTCAGGAGACATCCATGACATGGGTTCAGGCCCTACCTATAGCTTTACTGAGAATTCTCATCCAACTGAGGCGGAGAGATAACATCAGTCCCTACGAAATACTGTATGGCAGACCATGTCAAAGTCCACATATTCAAGGTGAAATTCGTTTGAAGGGGAAATGTGATTTGCAGCATTATTTAATGGCTTTAGGTTCTACTTTACAGAAGCTTCAGTCACATTGTGCTATCCAGACCTCTAGGACTAGACACACCTGCACATCCATTCCAGCCTGGAGACTGGGTCTATGTGAAATGGTGGGACAGTGATCCTCTGCAAGCCAAGTGGAAAGGACCATTTAAAGTCCTGCTGACAACCTTTACTGCGGTCAAAGTCTCGGACAGAGGACCCTGGATTCACTATTCCAGAATTAAGAAAGCCTCAGCTCCTGAACAATTGTAACAACAAAGACTACAAAGACTGATATTAATGATAACATATTTTAAGTGATTCTTCCTTTGTGTTTAATTACTATTCTTCTTTACATAATAGTTGATTGTGTAAGATATTATTTTGTTAGATGTTTATTAAGTTCATTTATTAGTATGTATTTGTTATTAGATATTTATCTAATGTTAAATACTTATATTGTTATTGATTGTTAGATTGTTAGACACTGATAAGTCATTAAGTTTTTGTTGTTAGTGAAATTGACAAGTTTAGAATAGAGACTTGACAAGGTATATAGGCCTTGTCAAGCCTCTAAAGGGGGAAAATGATGCCTTAAGATCCAAGTTTTCTGTTCTGCTTGGGTGTGCTTTCTGTTGTGCTTTAGGGTGATAAAGGCAAAATAGTCCAATACCAGCTATGGACTCAAGGACAGTTTCTTCAGACTCCAGGCCAAAAGTATAAACAATGTGAGAAGAGGACGATTCGGCCAGGAAAAAAGGGAAATGACATTCTACAAATTGAAACTGTTGATTGGATGGCCAGAGTTTATAAGTGTAAAATCATGTGACCTTTTGCTCTTTCACTTTCACCTGAGAGCCACTCGGACAGGGCAGGGGCCACGCTGTGGCACTGTACTGCCAGGGTGTGGCCTTTGCAGGCCTTTGAATAAATACCCATTTTATTTCCCCTAACTCTGTGTGATCTCTGTTCCAGCTCCTAAAGGCAACAGTTTCCACTGTGATCCCGAGAGAGAGCAAGGACCTGAGCCCAGCCCCTGAGACCCCAGCCAAAATATTTCTGTATCTCTGCTTTTCCCGAGAGAACCCCCCCAGCTAAGAGATGCTATCCAACTGCACCCCTTCCCCCTTCCCTGGGCACATCTTTTGTCTCTATTAAGTGTCCGGGATTCCCATCTCTTAGGCAACAAATAGGAGAAAAATTCCATGAGAAAAAGAAAAAAAAAAAAAAAGGAAAATCCAAACCTCCAATAATCCCTGAGGAGGAAACAACTTGTTGAATACTGTAATCTTTGCTGGCTTATAAGCTTAATGATCGCAAAAAGTGGCCTGTTAAGGGGACTGACCATTTTGCAACTAATGCTGTTTTGTAGAAGGAATGGAAGTTTTGTGTTGATTTTTTTGATTTGCAGAAGGAATGCATGCATGTACCTAGAGATCCGATGGTGTTAAAAAGATTTAAAAACCCTTTTAAAAGGTTTTTCTCTGCCAGTATAGGTAAATGTATCAAATACAGGCAGAGAGGACGTGGATTTATTAGTGTATAAGGGGAGGCTGAATTGAGAAAGAAGAGCACAGGGGGTTACAAAGGCAGGGAGTGAATGTGGAATTGGAAGAAGAAAGTGACTGTGGTAATGAAAGATTTTAGCCCCACAACAGGGCAGACAAAAGGGGGGCACATGGATTGTACAAACCCCTGCTGCAGCAGGTGGTGCAGTAGCAGCGCTGGGAGGCGAAGTGGCAGAAGTGGAGGACCTGGCACAGCAGCACTGTGATGAGCAGTGCCATTACTGCACAGGGGGCAGGTGTATCCTGGGGAGACAGGTGCCATGAGGCTCCCAGTGCGGTGAGGCAACCAACCCTGGAGAAGCTGGCAGGAGCCCCAGGGAGAGCTGTCTTTTCTTTGTGAAGGGCTGGGTGCCTTGGAATGGATATGACCCAAGAGAGGGGCCAGAGGGGCTGAGAGGGGCTGACAGGAGAGTTTCTTTCAGCTGCAGGTGAAGGAAGCATAAATAGTCAAGATGACCGAAGAGTAGAAAAATGAATTTCGGGTTTAGAAATCAATGAAGGGTTTAGTCTTATAGCAGGAGCTTATAGGGATGCTGGTAGTATTGGACACGTTGTTGCTAGTAATTTGAGTAAGTTCTTAGAAGCAGCGTGGAAAAGGGTACAATTATGGTGAGTGAAACCAAATAGCTGCATTAGTGGGACAAAGCCCAAAAAGGGAGCATCGCAGAGGAATTAGTGGAGGCAAACATCAAGTGTAATTTGTAAACAAATGGGGTACTGGAAAAGACTGTGCCCAAGGAATAGAAACAGGAATCAGGAAAACTGTCAAATGCCAGGGGAAGCTATGGAAATGGCAAATAGGTGTGAGGACTGAAGGGAATGGGAGGAGGATTCTAAAGTTTCCCCAACAGATCCCCTGATTGCAATAAGATTGGGGAACTAGGAAATAAAATGTCTTCTGGATACCAGAGCTGCTAGTTCTAAATATCTATAAAGAACAATTAAGCAAAAAAATAACCTCAGTCGCTGGTATGACAAGGCAAAAGGAAAATTTGCCTTTCTTTCAGCCATTAAAACCTGGAATTAGTAAATGGATGTTAGCCCATAATTTCTTTATATACCTGAATGTCCCATACCATTACTAGGAAGAGATGCATTGAGTAAATTAAATGCAAAAATTACATTTGAAAAAGGAAAAATGAAAGGCCTTGGAAGCCCAAGTCTTTCTGTTACAGAATCCTGAACCTGAAGCAGAAATACCAAAGGAAGTGGACAATGCTGCAATGGACCACTGGAATTCCAGAATGGGCTCAGAATGCAGAACCGATGCAAACAAATATTCAGTAAAATAAAAAAACTCAACCCCAACTTCGTATTAAGAACCAGGCATTCTTTATTTGGCCAGATGCATGAGGGGATACCACAGCACACCCAGGTGTAGCTGGACAAGACAAATGTGACCATAACATAAACCCAGCCTGATTGGCCTGGTTCATTCTAGAAAAGAAATAGAACAAGTCCCTGGGCAAACAAGGATAGGATATATTCGAACCCAAATAGGGACTTCACCCAATCACATTCCATCTCCAGCTACAGACATCTCACTAGTCAGAGAGCTGGGCAGTCCGAGATACCAACCAAACAGCTGCCTAAGCCCGGGAAATTCAAACCCCCTATAAAAGGAGCTGCCATAATAAACTCAGTGCTGTTTGTTGAGGATGCTCAGTAAATTTGTGTCATGTCATCTCTGTCTCCAACTGACTACCCCATCATAATAACAGGATATCTCCTCCAAAAATCATGCATGCTGAGGACAGGAAAGTTTCTCTTCATTCTGTTATTTTACATACATATTCATTGATTGTCACAGAATGAACATACAAATGATAATAATTTCCCCCAAATCATTAATATATTTTCCCTCCCCTTTACACATGTATTTTTCTGTCCTGGGGGTCTCTTTGGTGGTCCTTGGTGGTTGAGGACCCCAATGCTACAGCCGAGCTGGCCAAGTTGGCAGGACACTGGGGCTGGTAAACTTCCAGTTCTCCTTGCACAATGGGCAGTGTGCAGTTCCATAGGCCAGTGTTTTTTGGAGAATAAGCATTGTGTTATTTCACCAGGTGCAGACAATTTATCATCTGGTAACATCTCCCCCATTTGAGGCTTGGAAGCTTGTCTTCTTCTCAAGCCTTCATAAGCTTCACTTTGCTTTTTTACTAACATCATATCAGTTCCTCATGTTGCATTGGTAATCATGGTTTTTATGCAGCTTAAAGTAAGCATCATAATTATAATTATTGCTATGATCACAATTATAATTTACAAAAGTGAGGCAAACCAACTAGTCAGAGAAATTCCAAATCCTTTAAATATTTTATTTCTCCATGAAACTGGATCTTCTGCAGAGGTTGGTGTTAGCAAACAAGCTGTTATAGTGGTTACATTCTGTAATCTGCCAAAATCTTTACATTAACCTTAAGACCACATTCCCCTACCCAGAAGTTAAGAACATAGCTTCTATTATTTTAATAAATATGCAATTATTTATCATCTTCATCTAGCCCAGAATAAGTAATATCTCCCTAGAAAATAATATACTTAGAACAATAGGATTTATATATATAAAAACCCTGATTTACTAAAATATGGATATTAATCTAATACCGATACCCAACTGTGATGGACAAAAGACTCTCTAATAGTTTAGAGTTAGAAAGTGCATGTTTATTCATGGCTGGGCAGCTGCGTGGGGCAGTCCCCTAAAATGCACTGCAAAATCGCAAGTGATTACAGAGTATTTATTTACAAAAGTTTTGAATGATTACATATTCATAACACCAGCACCTCCCATTTCCTGCTTGTAAGGGTTGGTCTGAAGTTTCCCTGATCTGCCTCACGACCGTCGAAGATCAGAGACTGAGACCCCGGGATCCCACCGCTCACTCTGGACATGAGTTCTGGCCTGGCCGAGGTGGATGCTTGCCAAGGGACTGTTCTGCAGGTGCATGCTGTACCGTCATGGTACGCTGTCTTTGAGCAGGTACATGGATAAGGCAATGGTCTCCACACACAATAGTCCATAAATCTTCCCACCTTTTGGCCAGAGGCCACTCTTCTTGGAAAAGGGCTATGAAAAGATGACTTTCTGAAGAGACTTTCAAGATCTCTTTCTCCCCATGGACAGAAGACGCGTTATTGGCTGAAGACTACAAGGACGTTGTCTCATCTGTTGGTAGCTATTTCCCCATTCTTCTCTCTTTCTCCCTTCCCTTTTACTTTGTTTCCTTTATATCTCTCTCTCCTCTATCACAAAACTGAGTTGTTGGCACTCAATAAAGTGCATTGCTGTTTGCTGCTGAATAAAACTTGAGTCTCCTGCTGTTTGTCTTTTGCACTCTGGGGTCAAACAAACCATCATGACTCCCGCTTGGGTTGAGTGGATTGTGACACCGCTTCCTATGGTAATTAGCTTGAATGGCTATTAAGCATGCGTGGTTTGTTTTCTCAATTGAATCTGTGGTCTTTTTTATGGGGAGGGGTCATGAAAAGAGGAAGTAAGGCAAGTCTTCCTCTCCCTGAACTTTCAACCTCTCCCATAGATGACAATACAAATGATCTCTGGGAGAACTCCAATTTCCTCCCTTCATGACTTTTGAATTGGTTTGAAGATGTAAAAGATTTACAATTGTTTGGGTTTCTTTAGATCTATTTATCAGTTTCTCCTTCTCTCATTGCAAACCCAGCTGAGCAAACATAGAAATGACAGGCAATTAGTTATTTTAATCCGAGATAACTATCTCAAGTCTGGCTTCTTTTAACTAACTACTAACTCTTAATTATTATCAGCAAGGCCTATCTATCTATCTGCTTTAATTAATTCCAGCAAAATTATCTTCTAGTTAAAATCCTAATTTTTTTTTAAATTAGTGTCTCAACTCCACAGTGTTAATCGGTCTTGTTTCTGCTGTGTTTAATGTGTGGTTGCCAGTTTTACCTGTGTATGATGAACCCAGTGCTTGATTCCTTCTACCTTGAGTGCAGTGTAGGTTAGCAGGAGGACTTGATATGGTCCCTTTCACTTCTCCTGGATTGGTCTAAAGTTCCAGGTTCTGATGCACACTGTATCTTCTGGTTGGAAAGGATGTACATATGAGTCTAGTTCCAATTATCTGTTGATAGCAATGTACCTTTTAAAACTTAAAGGAGTTAGTCCCAGTGCTATTAATTTGGATAAAACTTTTGTGACTTCCCTTGCTTTGTCGGTGGGACATGGGAAAGTTTCTGGCCATCCAGAAAAAGTGTCTACCAATAACAAAATGTACCAGTCCCCATTCTACATGGGCAGTTCCACAAAATCAATTTCCCAATAATCACCTGGTGAATTCCTCTGTTTTACTAGCCCTGGAAGCGGCCTTCTTCCTTTCTTGGGATTATTTTGAAAAAAACCCCCTATTTTTCAACAACTAATCTATGACTTTCTGTCATCTTTGTGCTCATTATATTTCTTTATAAACTAGTTGCAATATTCTCTATTTCTTTCTGTGGTTCCTGATGTTTTAGTTTTGTTACCTTATACATTAATTGTGGAGGTACAGTTACCTGCCCACATGAGGTTACAAATCACCTTCTAATGATGCGGTTAACTGCCTGTTCTGAGTACTATAATTTGATTTTTGTTCCAGGACATTCAACTTTTTGTTAGATATTAGTGCAATGATGCCTTTTTTAGCAACCTCTTTAGTTGTTTTGTCAGATAATTGATTCCCTGTATTAACTGGGGAGTCTCCAAACAGTTGGGTTTCACAAGGTCATCACAGACACTTCTTTTGGATTTTGCACACTCTGTACTAGTTGACTAATTTCTTCTTTGTACTTAATAGGAGACTTCTGTGCTGATAACAGTCCCCTCTTCTTCCATATGGTTTATCATTCCAAAAACATATAGTAAATCAGTCTGTATGTTTACCCTTTTTTCCTTCAGTGATTTCTAGCACTTGGTGTAAGGTCATTCATTCTGATTTTTGTGCTGATATGTTAAAAGGTAAAGCCTAGGCTTCTATGACCTGAGTCAAGATTCCCACTGCATATCCATCTGTCCATTTTCCATTTTGTACCATGCTGCTCACACTAGCGTGCAGGTCCAGTTCTGAGTCCTGGATGGGATCGCTCTTGAGATCTGGTCTGACAGAACACACTTGTTCAATGGTTACCAGGAAGTCATGGCACAAAGGTCTCTGGGCTTCTTCTGAAACATGGAGAAACATGGCCAGGTTTAAAGTAGTTGTTACCTTAAGTTCAATATTCTCCTGTTCCAGTAGGGCAACCTCGTATTTCAGCATCCTGCTGGCAATATCCAATGTCCTTTTTGCTTCAAACTAGCTATTACTATCTGGGGTACATATCAGCTTTTGTGCTTCTCTGCAGCTACCATCAGTCTCAGGTGTTCAGGTCATTCTTTACTGGCATTGTCCAGTTGTTTGGATAGGCTGCTTCCATGACCTCAAATGCTATGCCAGTACACCTAGTGCTTGATGTATCCTTTCACACACAAATAACTGAAATGGTTTGGCTTAAGTGTGGGATCCCCAATGCAGAAGTTGGCATGAAGGTTATTTCAGGGCTTTCCAGGCCCTCTGACTCTCAGGAGTCCATACCAAGCATTTTTGGTGGAGGACCATAGAACAGTTTTGCCAGTACCCCAAAATTGGCGATGCATAAGCAACACCATCTGGCTATACCCAAGAAGACTTGTAGTGCTTGGCTCTGGAGTCCAGCAAATGGCTTCTTTTCAGCTGCACCCCAAGCTCTTTTTTTTCCTGCAAAATCTCAAAATTAAGATATATTACATCTTCTTTGCTTATTTGTGCCATTTTCTTTGACATCCTGTATCCAGATTCTCCCAAGAAATATGAGAGACTTACAGTAGCATTGAGAAACTTACTTTCAGTCTTGATTGCTGACCATCTACACATTGTAGTAAAGTTGTGTACAGATTTTTTTTCCTAGATTTCCCATTTGTAAGTTTTTTTTCCCCAACTGATTGTTAGATATAGCGGAGCTCTTCTGAAGCCCTAGGGCAGCACAATCCGTGTTAGCTGCAACTTCCACCCAGTGTTTAGGTTCCCCCACACAAAAGCAAACAATTTCTCTCTGGATCAAGAGGTATTACAGAAAAAGGCATCCTCATGATCAAGCACCATGAACCATTTGTATTCCCCTTTCAGTGCTGTAAAGAGTGTGTACGGATTAGGTACTACTAGATGAATATCAGGTGTTGGATCCCAGAAACCTGGGGGTTTGAGCTTTTTGTGCTTTCTGGCACTGACCCTCTGGAGAACACTGCTTTTTACCTGAGGTCTTGGAGAAGGCTTCTAAATTTGAGTGATGAAGTTAAAATCATGGGTGTGTAGTGAAATAGAAGTGTGTGCTTTCACATGGTAAAGGGTTTAAAATTTGAAGTATTTATAGTATAGTAATAGGTATGGGACAAGATGGAGGATTTTGGGTGGTGTCTCGGTGTTCATCTTCCTTCTTTGTTCTTCTTCATGGATTTCAGGTAGTAGTTTCTGATTGGTCAGTCAGTGTCACACTGAGGGTCATGGGAAGTTTGTTATTGGGTTAAAAGGATAAATAATATAGGTGTTAATTCTCTATTGGACTGTGTAGCTTCAAGAGACCTTGTAGCAGCTGGGTCAGCCTCCATTTTGCTCGCTTCTAGCAGGTGGCTAGAAGTGCTGCTAAATTCTCTGTAATTTTTTATAAGATTTAATAAACAACCAAGCCTAAATATGAGAAAATCCATTTCCTTCATGTATGTTCTAATCCTCGCTCTGAGTGAAGACAGAAGAGACTGAGACAAGCCTATAATTAAGTGGCGCAAAACTCCCGCCACTGTTACAATCAGGTACTTCCTATTAACGACCCTTAAGTCTTGTACTAATCTATAACTGGTAATATTGGTGTGATTTATTGTGATTCACACCCTTTGAATAACCTATATTCTAAATTTTCTTCTATGAGCTTGTTGGGGTTGAGTGTTTTTCTATTACTGTGTCAATTGAAAGAATTTTTCCCATTATCATGCCACCAGGGTCTCTTATGACTCCAGACAAAAGGTGTCAATTGCAGCGGCTCCCAGAGGGGCCTCTGAGGCTTCCAAAGGGGACTCGTGTTTCCGGCGAGCTTGGAGGAGGACGCCTGGATCTTCAGCCCACGTGACCAGAGCACAGGAGAGCCAGACCCTCTGTGATCACCTGCCCTGCATCTGCCCCGTTCCAGCCTCCTGCCTCTGCGGACACAGCTGATCCCCCGGACACACACGGTGAGCGAGGAGCCGCCGCTCCAGCCCGTTCCCGCCCGGGACCGGCGTGGCCGCTGCCGCCCCCCTCCTGCCTCTGCTCCCGCCTGCCCTCGGCAGCTCCGGGCTTTGCTCTGTCTGCAGCACCGGGACTGAGCACAGAGAGAGTGTTCCTGCAGCTAAAGAAAGGACTGAAACCGAGTTATCTATTCTGTTCTGTTAGCAATTTTAACAACTGCTGTTGTTTTCTGCTTGTACAGTTAGATATATTAGTAAAAGAGCTGCTATTCCCACCCCCTTATCTCTGCCTCAGAGTCCTTGATTCAAACAATTATAATACTTGGGGGGAGTGGAACCAAAGTCTCTGTTTCAAAGGGAAACTTCTGCCCCTACTGGCAGACACCTGTCCTTTCAAACCAGGACAGATTTTGGCGCCCAACGTGGGGCAGAGGGCCCTGAGTTGAGAGTTAAGACAGGAATAACAGCTCTCTTAACTGGCAATATGTTGTCTAGTTTAATCTGGTTTGGGTTCCATGTGGTCACAGCCATCTCCCTCCCATTTGCAAGCCCTTATTTGAATTTGGGCCCCCTCACCAAAGTTACTGTAGCTATTATCCGATTGGTTTGGTGGATTGATTATGTCAGGAATTCATGGGTTTTAATTTTTTCTGGGAAGCGGTTGCATGGATCCGGAGCTATCGTACTCTAACTGCGTGTTTCTGGGGCTATTTCAGTAATGGTACTTACTGTGAGGTAACGAGTGCAAGGGAAATTTTCTCCCAACCCATCACCCAGTTTTTTGAGGCTACCCCACTGATTCTCAAGGATTTCAGATCTGTTTTAATTGCCAGTGTTATTATACAGTGGCTGGTGTTGCTGGTAGGCTTGTTCTACTTAGCATTCAGAAACAAGGGAATATTGGCTTGGACAACAACTCTGATACCTGCCCCAGGGACTAGGGATGTTGCCCCAGAACCTGCCTCTGCCCCAGGGACTAGGGATGCTGCCCCAGAGCCTGCCCCAGGGACTAGGGATGTTGCCCCAGAACCAGCCTCTGCCCAAGGGACTAGGGATGCTGCCCCAGAGCCTGCCCCAGGGACTAGGGATGTTGCCCCAGAACCAGCCTCTGCCCAAGGGACTAGGGATGTTGCCCCAGAACCTGCCACTGCCACAGGGACTAGGGATGCTGCCCCAGAGCCTAACCCTGCCCCACAGCCCACCACAGAAATGAGCCATCCAGAGTGGGTGGGGGACTCTAGTGAAGGATATAGGCCAAAGGTTGAAGGGGCAAAGCCAGATGTTGAAGGAGCATAGCCAGATGATGAAGGAGTATTTTTCTCCAGCTGGTGAGAAACCCTCCCCCTGCCCTAAAGAGGGAGAGTCAGATGGTGCTGCAGTGGAACCCGTAGATGTTGTATCTGTCCAGGTTCCAGCTGGATCACAGGAGCAGCCACAGCCAGCAGCAGTTGCTCCTGTGGAAACTAGGAAATCTAAGATTAAAACGAGGCACCTAGATAATGGGAATCAGCAAGGAGGGTCTTCACAACCAGCAAGGGAGCCAGAGATTGAGATTGTCACCGAGTCCCTCTCATACGATAGTCTCTGTAACCTGCGTAAAGACATTGCACTGCGGGGCCGTGAGCCTTTTACAACTTGGTTACTCCGGGTCTGGGACCTTACGGGAACAGGTGTTCAACTGGATGGAACTGAGGCCAGGAATTTGGGATCCTTGGCCCAGGATTCAGGTGTGGACCAGATATTCGTAAGGGAGCAAGGCCTCCTTTCCCTCTGGGACCGCCTTTTAATGAGTGTGAGAGAGAAGTTTGTACACAGAGAGAGAATGCAGGAGCACCACCGTAGGATGCGCTGGAAGACCCTTGAGGAAGGGATCCAGCAGCTGAGAGAGACAGCAGTATTAGAGGTACTCTTTGGGAGGGATGGACAGCATGACAATGACCCTGACAAGGTCAAGTGCACAGGCAGATGTTATGGAATTTGGCAACCTTGGGTCCATCTCAATATACCACCTACATAGCAATGATTAATGCCGATAACAGTCCAGAGACAGTGTGTTCTGTTGCCAACAAACTCAGAAATTTTGAGAGCATGATGAATGGCCCAATGCAGGCTAATGTCTCTGCCATGGCCAGGGACCTCCAACAGGTCGAAGATAGGATGAGGGATATGAGGGAGGAGATGATAGAGAGAATTGAGGAGGTGAGGAAGATCAGCGTAGCACCAGTACGAGTCACAGGCCCCCAAGTCAGAGCTTCACGTCCCCCAGCTAGGGAGAGAGGGTACACCTCATGAGCTGACCTGTGTTTTTCCTGCGAGACCATGGGGAAGACATGGGAAAATGGGATGGGAAACCCACTTCTGTCCTGGTAGCATGGGTACGTCAGCTCAGGGAGGGAAATGCTAACCGAGGGAGCCGCACTAAAATGATGGTAGCCTCAACCTCCCACAAGCAAGGTGCAGGGTATTACAGCAAGGAGGATGTTCTGTCAGATCCCCTGGAAGGAACCTCCAATATGTATGCCCAGGAAAGAAATAATAACCAGGGCTAGAGGGGCCCTGCCTCTAGCCAGGGAGAGGCATGGGATGACAGGATCTATTGGATAGTGTGGGTGCGATGGCCTGGCACGTCAAAGCCACAGAAACATAAAGTGTTAGTTGATACTGGTTCACAATGCACCCTGATACCATCAGAACATGTGGGGAAGGTACCTGTTTCCATTGTTGGGGTGACGGGGGGATCACAGGAATTCACTTTGGTGGAAGCTGAGATTAGCCTGACAGGGAAGGGGTGGCAGAAACATCCAATTGTAACTGGCCCAGGGGCACCGTGCATTCTAGGCATAGACTTCCTCAGGAACGGCTACTACAAAGACCCAAAGGGGTTCAGGTGGGCTTTTGGAATAGCTGCTGTAGAGACAGAGAGCATTAAGCAGTTGAACACCTTGCCTGGACTGTCAGAAAACCCCTCTGCAGTAGGACTCCTGAAAGTGACTGAACAACAGGTGCCAATTGCCACCATGACTGTGCACCGCCAGCAGTACCGGACAAATCGAGATGCTGTGATCCCCATCCACAAAATGATCCGTGATCTCGAGAGCCAAGGGGTGGTCAGCAAGAGCCACTCACCCTTCAACAGTCCTATCTGGCCTGTGCAGAAATCTGATGGAGAATGGAGATTGACTGTGGACTATTGGGCATTGAATGAAGTGACTCCACCGCTGAGCGCTGCCGTGCCGGACATGCTGGAACTCCAGTACGAGCTGGAGTCCAAGGCAGCAAGGTGGTATGCCACCATTGACATTGCAAATGCATTCTTCTCCATTCCTTTGGCAGCAGAGTGCAGGCCTCAGTTTGCTTTCACCTGGAGGGGCGTTCAGAACACCTGGAACCGACTGCCCCAGGGGTGGAAGCACAGCCCCACCATCTGCCACGGACTGATCCAGGCTGCACTGGAGAAGGGTGAGGCTCCAGAACATTTGCAGTACATCGATGACATCATTGTGTGGGGGAACACAGCAATGGAGGTGTTTGAGAAAGGAGAGAATATCATCCAGATTTTGCTGGGAGCCGGTTTCGCCATTAAAAAGAGCAAAGTCAAAGGACCTGCCCGAGAGATCCAGTTCCTGGGAGTGAAGTGGCAAGATGGACGGCGCCAGATCCCCACTGAAGTCATCAATAAGATCACTGCAATGTCCCCACCAACAAGCAAGAAGAAAACACAAGCTTTCCTAGGTGCCATAGGCTTTTGGAGAATGCACGTCCCTGAGTACAGCCAGATTGTGAGCCCTCTCTACCAGGTCACTCGCAAGAAGAACGATTTCCATTGGGGCCCTGAACAACAGCAAGCTTTTGCCCAGATCAAACAGGAAATCGCTCATGCAGTGGCCCTTGGCCCAGTCAGGACAGGACCAGAGGTAAAGAATGTGCTCTACTCTGCAGCCAAGAACCATGGTCTGTCCTGGAGCCTTTGGCAGAAGGTGCCTGGTGAGACCCGAGGCCGACCCCTGGGATTCTGGAGCAGAAGCTACAAAGGATCTGAAGCCAACTACACTCCCACAGAGAAGGAAATCCTGGCTGCCTATGAGGGAGTCCAAGCTGCCTCAGAGGTGATTGGCACAGAAGCACAGCTTCTCCTGGCACCCCGACTGCCAGTGCTGGGGTGGATGTTCAAAGGAAAGGTTCCCTCTACCCACCACGCCACTGACGCCACATGGAGCAGGTGGATTGCCCTCATCACGCAGCGCGCCCGTATTGGTAACCCAAATCGCCCTGGGATTTTGGAGATAATTACGAACTGGCCAGAAGGTGAAGATTTTGGTCTCGCTGATGAAGAGGAGCAGAAGCAAGTAACCCGGGCTGAAGAAGCTCCACCGTACAACCAGCTGCCAGCAGATGAAACACGCTACGCCCTTTTCACCGACGGTTCCTGCCGCATTGTGGGGATGAACCGGAAGTGGAAAGCTGCCGTATGTAGCCCCACACGACAGGTTGCACAAGCTACCGAAGGAGAAGGTGGATCGAGTCAACTTGCTGAACTCAAAGCTGTTCAGCTGGCCTTGGACATTGCTGAGAGAGAGAAATGGCCAAAGCTCTACCTTTACACTGATTCGTGGATGGTAGCCAATGCTCTGTGGGGTTGGCTGGAAAGGTGGAAAAAGGCTGACTGGCAACGTAGAGGAAAACCAATCTGGGCTGCTGATGAGTGGAAAGACATTGCCACTCGGGTAGAGAAGCTCCCCGTGAAAGTCCGTCATGTGGATGCCCATGTTCCCAAGAGTCGGGCTAATGAAGAACACAGGCACAACAAGCAGGTAGATCAGGCTGCACAGATAGAGGTCTCAAAGATAGACTTAGATTGGGAACACAAGGGAGAACTGTTCCTGGCTCGATGGGCCCACGATGCCTCAGGCCATCAGGACAGAGACGCCACCTATAAGTGGGCACGAGACCGAGGGGTGGATCTAACCATGGACAGCATCTCTCAGGTTATTCATGACTGTAACACGTGCGCTGCCATCAAACAGGCCAAGCAGGTGAAGCCCCTCTGGTATAGGGGGCGATGATCCAAATATAAGTATGGAGAGGCCTGGCAGATTGACTATATCACACTGCCTCAGACCCGCCAAGGCAAGCGCTACGTGCTGACCATGGTGGAAGCCACCACTGGATGGTTGGAGACCCACCCTGTGCCCCACGCCACTGCTCGGAGCACCATCCTGGGCCTGGAAAAACAAGTCCTCTGGAGACAGGGTACCCCTGAGAGAATTGAGTCAGACAATGGGACTCATTTCAAAAATAGCTTTATAAACACCTGGGCTAAAGAACATGGCATCGAGTGGGTGTACCATATTCCCTACCATGCACCAGCGGCTGGGAAAGTCGAACGGTGCAATGGTCTGCTTAAAACCACCTTAAAGGCACTTGGTGGGGGGACCTTCAAGAACTGGGAGATCAATCTACCAAAGGCCACATAGTTAGTGAATACCCAAGGTTCCAGTAACCGAGCAGGCCCTGCCCAGTCAGAGCCCTTGGGAGCAGCAGATGGAGATAAGGTTCCAGTGGTACACCTGAGAGGCATGTCAGGGAAAACTGTCTGGGTGAACTCTGCTTCCAGCAAAGACAATCCTGTTCATGGGGTGGTTTTCGCTCAAGGACCAGGTTGCACTTGGTGGGTGATGCAAAAGGATGGAGACCCGATGCATACCCCAAGGGGACCTTGTTCTAGGGTGAACTATATATGATACTGTGCCTGTAACTACATGTATGTATATAATTTAAAGATTTCAGTATGATGTAGCAGGTTGGTATGGAAAAAATTCGGGGTGGATAATGTTGGGGGTTGAGTGTTTTTTCTATTACTGTGTCAATTGAAAGAATTTTTCCCATTATCATGCCTATGGAGCTGGCCGGGTTACACCCAGGGTCTCTTATGAGTCCAGACAAAAGGTGTCAATTACTGTGGCTCCTGGAGGGGCCTCTGAGGCTTCCAAAGGGGACTCGTGTTTCTGGCAAGCTCGGAGGAGGACGCCCGGATCTTCAGCCCACGTGACCAGAGCACAGGAGAGCCAGACCCTCTGTGATCACCTGCCCTGCATCTGCCCCGTTCCAGCCTCCTGCCTCTGCAGACACAGCTGATCCCCCGGACACACACGGTGAGCGAGGAGCCGCCGCTCCAGCCCGTTCCCGCCCGGGACCGGCGTGGCCGCTGCCGCCCCCTCCTGCCTCTGCTCCCGCCTGCCCTCGGCAGCTCCGGGCTGGGACTAAGTACAGAGACAGTGTGCTTGCACCTAAAGGGACTGACACCAAGTTATCTATTCTGTTCTGTTAGCAATTTTAACAACTGCTGTTGTTTTCTGCTTGTACAGTTAGATATAATAGTAAAAGAGCTGCTATTCCCACCCCCTTATCTCTGCCTCAGAGTCTTTGATTCAAACAATTATAATACTTGGGGGGAGTGGAACCAAAGTCTCTATTCCAAAGGGAAACTTCTGCCCTTACTGGCAAACACCTGTCCTTTCTAACCAGGACAGAGCTTCTCTAACTTTCTCCTTGTCTCACTTTTAATAAGATATTGTTTTTGCTTTACCAGTCTGACTTCATGTTTGAGAGTAATCCTTACTGGTTTGGCCACCTTTGATCATCCAGGCATCTCAGTTGCCCATACCATCAGGGTTATTAGCATTCTTTGCTTCCTCTGGGATTTCTTCCAACTCTTCTGATTCCTGTATCATAAAAATCTTTGCCACAATGTATTTTGATTCTGGTGTTTGCATTCATATTTCCCCATCCCAGAAGGTTATTTGAACATCCAGTTTTCCCAATAAATCTCTCCCCAACAAGGGGGTTGATCATTCAGGCATACAAAGTGGTGTTTGTGGCAGGATGTGTGTTCCCCCCCCCACCCCCCCCCCCCCCCCCCCCCCCCCCCGAAAGCTTATTGGCTCTGTCCATCAGCTGGTGCATATGGATGAGGGAACCCAGGCCACAGATGCGGAGCAGAGGCTTATCTCTGGTGCCAAGAGGCCAAGATCCTCAGCTGAGAAAAAACATCTTTGCCTTGTGAGTGAGATGTAGAGAGAGATAATTATTGACTGAAAAACACTACTTTTACACTATAAAAGCTACACAAATTTTCACAGAGGCAGAAGCTTCCTACACACTCCCTGGAAACATTCAGGACTTCTCCCATGAAGTTTAGATGCATCTCCATGGATATGTTTCTGGAAACTGAGTGAAAGGACCATATGTATGCCCCATCAGAAATTGGATAGTAAGATACACTGAATCCTAATCTGCAGTATTTCTTTGCCAGATGTAAAAATATGGGTACCTCACTCGTGTCCTGAATTGTTTATGTACTAGTAGTGTTTCTTTGTTTATCCTGCATAGTAAGCAATCTGTTAAATTTTTGTCTATTAAATAAATAGTTAATTTTGTAGTTGACCTAATTGGCCATTATTAGCAATCTGCAAACAAGAGTGGGTTTTGGGGTGCTGGCTGCCTCAGTAAAGCTACTGTCTACTGTCAGAGGCCTGGGCAGAGACAGAAACTTGTTTAAAACTCCCCTCTCCATTTGTAACAGAGTTTCCCCCACTGTTTTCTTAATTCAAGTAGTAATAGTAATAAAAAAAAGGCCTGTTCTCTTTCCTCCCTGTTGCACTCACAGCGCTTACAGGTTCCGAGCTATGTCTCCCTCTGCACGTATTCAGTACTGAAAAAGTTGCTCCAGTATCAATTAAAAAAAATTATCTTTTCATTCCCCAGAGATAATGTAACCAGGGTCTCAGCTGAGGATGATTTTCCCAGTCCCCTTCAGGGGGATTCTTCATCTTTACTTAAGGTCTTGAGCTTGATGGCTTGAAGACCTGGGTTTAGGTTTTCTGTCCGATTTCCCCTCACTTGGGGACACTCCCTTTTTTAGTGTCCCCTTTGTTTATAAATTGTCAAATATTTTTCAGACACTAATTATTACAATACAAATTGCCAAAGTTTACTTCAGCTGCCAAGTATTAAAATATTCAACCAATTGTTTCTGAGTGAGGGGACCGTGAGTGTTAATTATGGTTTGAAATACTTTAGCAACTCTATCCATATCTTCCCTATAAACTTACCCTGCCTTTCTCCATGACATTAAATCCACTATTAAAAATGGGTTTTTAATGTTATAGACAATGATTTTTGATGGCCTGCTGGAGGGGAGCCATCAAAACTTTCCCAGCATCCTCCCCCCAACAACTACTTGCTGCCTTCCAGTGCATCCCTCAATCAGACTAAAATCTTACGATCCCCTAAAACGTTTTCATTCCAGTACAGTTTCCTGCAACCTACTCATGTGTCTAAACATATTTCCTGGTGATTCATCATTTCCACAGTTATTCTTTGCCGAGAAGCAACCATTCTCAGTCCTCCTCCTCCTCTTGCCTGCACTTTAAGCACCTCTGTCTTATGCTGTGTGCAGAACAACCTATCTTCAACCCTTTGCCTTTCTTTTCCTTTCAAGTGATACATGGAAAAGACTATAACTCCTGAGACATGAGAGTTATAAAGTAGGTATGCATTTATTCAGCGCTGAGGTGCACGGGGATAATTCCTCCCAAAGCATGCACTCCAAAACTTCAAACTACTGCTCTATTTATTCCCTAAAAGCCTAAGATTACACAATATGCCTAATACATATTCATGTCTTAGCCCCGTCTAGTCCCACCTACCCTCGCTTTGTATTAAAATGAACCAAAAGTCTTTCTGTGCTTTCGTGTCCCCAGTTCAGGGGTTGTCGGGGGTCTCTGATGAAGCCTTCCAAACTCTTAATTGCACATGAACTTTTTAACTTTGTCTCCAGAGTATGCGTCTTAGCCTTTTGGGCACATTCCAGGCCTTGAGATTAGTTCTTGCTAGTTTAGGGTTTTGGATTTATCACTTATCACTGGTAGCCTTGCACCCCTCACTCTGTTTGCAAGTTCTGGCTCCATTTATCACAAACCAGTCTGACTCTCCTCCTGATTTTTGCAAGCATAGTAAATGTCAGGCGTTCCTCATTGTCTTGGCTTTTGATGAACTATTCCTTACTTCTCAATTCCCTGTTTCACAATTTCTAAAATTAATGGACCTTGCAGTGTCCTCCCGCATTCCTTTTGCCACACCAGATAATTTCTTAGGGTGTAAAACAAGTCAACATAAGGAACTTCATTCCACTTATTCTCCCTTCTACAAAACAACATTAATTGCGATATGGTATTATACTGTAAGGTTTCCTCCTTAGACCACTTTACTTGATCTTCCAATGTGTAAAGTGGCCACCATTGATTACAAAATTTTATAGGTTTTTGTTGCATGAGAGGATTGTGACAGCTACAGCTGGTCTGTAAGCTGCACAGATAAAATTGGCCATAACAGATACCAACTCGACAAGCCTAGTTTGATAAAGAGTAGAAGTAAACAAGTCCCCAGATAAGACAATCATAGGTTGGATTCAAACTCAAACAAGGGACCCCAGGCAATCCTATTCAATCCTAAATGCAGACATCTAATTGGCCAGTGAGCTGGGTGGTGTTGGGACCTCGACCAATTGGGTGTTCAAGCGCGGGAATTTTGAAACCCCTATAAAAGAGGGTGTCCATCAATAAACGTTGGCTGTTGTTGCATGAATTTGGTGTATTCAGTCATTTGCTTGTCTCCAAAACTGTGACAGGGATCACACCCAATTTGTTTCCAGTGTTTCAAGATATATCCCAGCAGTAAGACCGGTGATACCTCTGTCGAGGTTTGTTTCTCATTATAACCAATCACCATTTAGCAGATCCTAGAAGGGACTCTAATCCTTACCTCTTCCCACCTTAGGTACATTTAAACCAAACCCCTCAAAGCTTCAGCTGCACCTTACATGCAGGTTAACAGTTCAAACCTTTAAAGTAAAGTAACAAATGCCTTTATCTTACCAGGGGGCTTGCTCAAATTTCCTTTGGACTGGGGATCAAAGGTTCTCACCGAGAATCCCTTGGTGCCAGCTGGAGGTCCTGCCATCCCTCAGATCCATTGAAATTTAGGAGTATGTTCCACCTGTGAATTGGGCAAACAGAAGATGAAAGAAGCAACGGGGGGGGGGAAGGGGGGGGGGAAATATGAATTCTACAAAAATTAAAAATTAAAAGGGAGGGTTATACATTAGAGGGGAATGTCAGGTGTCAGGCGTTCCGGGAAGTCTGTGCCTCTCAAGTACCTCAGCCAATGGGGAAAGAGAGAGGGAAAAGCGGCCGGGAAATTAGGATAAAACGGAGGCCGTGTCCTCCAAAATTTGAGAGATCCCAGGGGAATGCCCCATGGCCTCTCCCTTTATTCGAATAAAGCAAAAAGGACTCCTCTGTCTCCTTTTTGGACATAAACCTCTGGTGTTTGTCGATTAATTTTTCTTACAAACAGGAACAGCTTTGTGAAAATGGAATCTGAAAAGCTGGGTATGCAGTGGTAACAGCATGAGGTAATAGAAGCCAAAGCTCTAATCCCCCAAACATCGGCCCAGAAAGCAGAAGTGATTGCACTGATGTCCTGGGGTGATGCTACAATACTCTGTATCCCCAATAGTGTGTGCTGTTCATGCCTGGAAGGTTTGTTTCATTTAGTTAGCCGGCGCCCCTCCCCCATCAGTGGCAGCTGCCGCCGTGCCTGCTTTGTTCGGCCGCTTCGCAAGCTGCTTCTGCCGCTTTTGCTGCTTTGCATTGCTTTGCTTTGTTTTTTTCCTTCCCTTATTAGTTAGTTTAGCTAGGAATCCCACCCGAACCTGATCCAGATCTGACCTGGAACATCAAGAAACCCGGGACTCTGCCTGTTTGTGACAAGCACTACGTGTTTTGCTCTCCCCAGCGCCAGAGACGTTCTGAGTCTGTACATCCACTCAGATGGGTGAAAGTTTCTTTGTCATCCGTGGCTGTTTTTTCTTGTGTTGGGGAGTGTTTTTTCTTTGTGTGTTTGCTAAATAAACAGGTTTTTTTCCACTTTTCCTCTGAGGAAATTCTTCCCGAACCCGGTGGTGGGAGGGGGAGGAGTTTTGGGGGTTTGGTCTCTGGGGGGCTCCTTTTTGGAGATTTTTTCCCCTAATTTGTCCTAAACCAGGACAACATTAGAGCTCTCACAGAATAAGACTGTAAATATATGGACTGCCTCAAAATTTGCTTTTGGAGTGGTCCATGACCATGGAGCCATTTGGAAAGAGAGAGGGCTGTAAACCTCTCAGGGATCCCCTGTGAAACATGGACTATACAGAGATTGTTAGAAGGGGTATAGATACCTCAAAAGATGACAATAATGCATTCTAAAGCTCATCAATTAAGAGAGACCCCACTGAATACTGGAAATAGCCTGGCTGACAAAGCAGATGCCAGTGGAGACATCCTGTTGGTCTTACCTGAGAAATATCGACATTACGACAAGAAGGCTGCCAATTATCAGGCTGAAGATGAGAAATTGGCAAAATTGTTAGATGTTGAAAAAAGTCCTGAAGGATAGTGGATTACACCCAGCAAAGAGGTAATAATTCCCCAACACCTTATAAGGATAATCGCAGGAGAACAACATAAGGTAACTCATGGGGGGGGGGGGGGGGGGGGATAGGGGCTATAGTAGTAAGACTGAAGACTCAAATTTTGAGCACACGAATGACTGGTATCATTGCAAGAAATTATCCTAAAGTTTGGAGAGCCAGTGGGAATGTCATCGGTCAGAGGTTCACACTTCATTGCTGAAATAGTGCAAAGCCCAGCTAAAATGTTATGCATGAAATAGGACTTGCACATCCCATGGAGATCTCAGTTGAGCAGGAAAGTAGAAATAATGACTCAGAGTCTAACAGACTATGTTATATCCCTAGGGAAGGTGGTGTCTTCTATCCACAGATACATTGTACTGGCAGTACCCATGATGCTGGACATCATTGGCTATCCATACCAACCCAAAGACTGGGTGTACCGCAAAACCTTGATTGAAGAATTTCTCTGAGAAAGGTGGAAGGGACCATATCAAGTGATTAAGTGAAATATGTGTTTAATTGAATAGCATAACAAATACGAATTTTAAGTGCAATTGCAAGAAAACTGGTTGGCATAATTATCGTAGTTTTGATATTAATTGTTGGTTTATGGATTTTATTCCAAATTTGCAAAATGAGATGTAATAGAATGTATAGATCCAACAAAAACTATCTTTTCTAAAATTGAAAAATATCTCAAAAAGATGGCTGGCTACTCTGTATAATACAACTTTTTCGAAAATTAAGATTGTTTACCCAGTGTAAAGAATCTTGATTAGTATTTTTAAGGCACTAGATAATTCAAAGTTTTACCAAGTAAGTTTTATTAATAGTGATTATTGCATTGTAGTGTCCTAAGTCTTGCTGAACACTGAGAGATTTAAGTGGAAGTAATCTTAAAAAAAGTAATTAAGATCACTTCCAAAGGGGGAAATTGCTGGAAATGATAGACATTTGCTAACTAATTTTTAATTAGTTGTTTTAATTAATTGTAAGCAGAGTCCACTTCTAGCCAGCACTAGTTGAGTTTCTTCACAGACTCTTATTGTTACTTTCATCATTACATCACTGAAACCTTAAGATTTTTAAAACGAAACCAGACAAGCTTCAATAAACAAAGCTGTCCTCATTTGAAGGACAGGTGTCTGCCAATAAAGGCAGAAGCTCCTTTTTGAAATGGAGTATGTAAGCCCTCTCCCTGCCAAGTATTATAATTTTTGAATCAGGGACTCTCAGGCAGAGATCAGGGGGTAGGAATAACAGCTCTTTACTAATATATCTAACCGGACAAACAGAAACAACAGCAGCTACGAAAATTAACAAGGAAACAGAACAAATAACTCAATTCCAGTCCTTTTTTTCAGCACAGACACACTCTGCCTGCGTCCAGTCCCGGTGGTGAAAGGCGGGGGGCAGGGTCCACGCAGCTGCGGAGGTGGCAGACGGGAGCGGGGGGAAGGCGGCAGCGGCAGCTGTGTCCCATGTAGGACAAGGGTGGAGGAAGGGCTCTCCGCTCACCGTTTGGGTTTTTGGTGATCAGCTGTGGTCTCAGAGGTAGGAGGCTGGATGCGGAGCAGATGGCCGGACAGTGTCCGACCGGAGAAAACCTCGCTCCCCGGCATTCGGACCGCGTGGCTGGAAACGGGCAGTCCGCACTCCCCTCAGACTCCGCCGGCGAGAGAAAAGCCCGGGAGACAGCCGCCCCCCCCCCCCCCCCCCCCCCCCCTTTGTCTCGAGCCACGAAAAGATTAGGTGTAACCCGCAGGCTTCCTTAGCATAATAATGGGAAAAAATTCTCCAAAAGAGGTGGAACAGTAAGGGAACAAACCCCAGCCCCCGACAAAAGCCAAAAGGATTTGAATACTGGGCATCTGGAATCTTAAGTGTATGGCATTTCAAGGACATTGGAGCAACCTCATGAAGTACTAAGGCCTGAACAATAGGCCTTGAGCCAAAGTATACCTCTGGATGAACCTTCCAGCCAAATGTTGTATGTATCCACTCATTAATGGAGTATTATTAGCAATTGTAAATGGAGTAACTGTACTACCTAATTAGTGACATGTTTTCATTTTTTTTTACCTTCACTTAGAGTTAGGATTAAAAACATGAAGAAGACGAATTTTCTTGTGTTCAGACTTGGCTGTTTATTAAATCTTATCTAAAGTACAAAGTTTTGTAATACTTCCAGCTACCAGCTAAAAGCAAGCAAAATTGAGGTGAATTTAGCTAGATACAAGGTCTTTTAAAGCTAAACAGTCCAATAAAGAAGTAACACTTATATTATTTATTCTTTTGACCCAATAATCAAACTCCTGTGACCTGTAGTGCAGCACTATCCAATCAAAAACTCCTACCTGAAATCATGAAGAAGAAGGAAGACAGAAAGAGACAATACCCCAAACCCTTCATCTTGTTCCATATCTATTACTATATTTTAAAACCTTCAAATTTAAAACCTTTCACCATGTGAAATCACACACTTCTATTTCAACTACACATCCATGACTCTAACTCCATCACTCACAGTTGGAAGCCTTCTCCAAGGCCTCAAGTCAAAAGCAGTGTTTCTCTAGGGGTCAGTGTCAAAAAGCACAGAAAGCTCAAAACTCCCAGGTTTCTGGGTTCCAACAAGTAATATATGTATCATTAGTGAAACGTGTATTTACCTTTCTGTAATGAGAAGCCAGACAAGGCCATGAAATCAGGCATCTGGCTTTGTTTGGAAGTGTATAATCAAAGACAACTCCTTTGTTTCATCCTTGAGCCCTGGCCAGGCTTTGAGAGGAACCTAAGAGTTGGATGAAACCAGATGTTCCCACACTAGAAGTTATGTCAGCTTGTTTATTCAACAATGTAAAAGCTGGGCCTTCTTACAGCAAAATTGGAAGCCTTGCCTGTGGGTGGATGCACCATGCAGGATTTCCCAGTTGCTGGGAGTGGCTCTCCAGTCCTTTGCTGTGACAAGAGCTTCCCCAGGTGTTGCACAGACCTGGATGAAGGAGTAAAGTATTAGGGTAGCTGGTGATGTATCTTTCTTAGTCATTATAGGCAATGTTTTGTAATAATGATTATGTGCATTGCTTAGCTTATCCTTTTGGACTTCTTTGCAGTTTTGCATTATAGTAGATTACACTTGTTCCTTAAGTTTGTGTCTGCGTCTTTGGTGCTGACTCTACCTATTGGCAAAACACCAGAAGATACAGAGGACATTAAGGCCTGGAAAATTGGAGACTACCCACCTGAGGAAAAGATAGCAAAAGGATTAATGAATGTGAACCAGAATAGCATGAAGAGGGAGAAATCAATAACTGATAGAGGACAGAATACTAAATAATGAAAAGAATTATGTAACTTAGAAACAATGAACATTAATTTGTTTGCTAAAAATGCATAAATAAGTGAAAAAGTTTTGTATAGGTGTCTGTGCGGAGGCCAGAACTTTGTCAGCTCCACACAAACCTCTTGGCCAAGAATAAAGTAATATCTTGCCAACATCAAAAAGACAGTGCTAGGGAGTCTCATTTATCTCAGTGATTTTGGTGACACTGCCACTTGCTACATGGGAGATAGGACCGACCCCTACCTGGCTACAACCTCCTTTCAGTCAGTTAGAGAGAGGTCTCCTCTCAGCCTCCTCTTCTCGAGATTAAATACCCCCATCTCCCTCAGCTGTTCCTCATAGGACTTTTTCAGCCCCTTTCCCAAGCTTCATTGCCCTTTTCTGGACACCGTCCAGCACCTTAATGTCTTTATTGGAGTGAGGGGCCCAAAACTGAACATAGTACTAGAGGTGCAGCCTGTGATAATTGATAAAAGATTTGTGTTAGTCATAGAAGTTTTGCAGTTTGTATAAACTAGAATACTTAGGTGAGGTATGGACCTAGATAAAGGAAAACATATGATTAAATAATTCTGTTTTAAATCCCCCTGTTATGAATATTGTGTTTTCTAAATAAGTTGTATCTACTACCAGCTTGCAAAACCAAACTTTCCAATAGTCCAATAGATTTTGCAAGCTCAGACTTCCTGCCTTTGTTCGATCAATGCTGTCTATCTATAAAGACCAGACTTCCTGATTTTCACCGGTTTTATCTACCAAGACCAAATGGTTATCCATGAGACTTGACAAATCACTCAAAGACTTCACGTATGTTTTTTGACCACCACTGTTTACCTGGCAAAAATATGACAGCAAAAAAACAATTATTGATAACAACGAGAAAACCATACTATAAAGAGAAGCTGCAAACCGAAGTTCGACGGAGAGCGGAGTGGGCAGTAATCCCTCACATCTCCCCAGCGCTGCTTTGCTCTGTCTATATAAAATAATGCAATCTAAATTTTGCTGAATATCGAGCCTTTTTTTTTTTCTCATTTATAACAAGCCCCACAAGTAAATGGGCACAATGATTTCCCTCGTCTTGCTGGCCACACTATTGATGATATAAGTCAAGATGCCCTTGGCTTTCTTGCCCACCTGGGCACATGCTGGCTCATATTCGGCTGCTGTCAACAAAAAGATTCAGGATGCGATCAGGGAAAAGGGGCCTGGAGAGGGCTGGGGTGCAGGCCATTTTGTCCTCACCATAGCTGCGGGGACTGTGCAGTATTGTGCCCCTGAGGGGTCACCGTGGTTCCCATCCGTACCCGGACTCTGAGGGAAGAGGTTTTGCCCTCCCTTATCCAAGGAACATTTAAACCTTGATTTAGTTACGGCTTTATTGGTCACTTGAGGGCAGGAGGTCCGGATGAACGGGGGGGGAGGGCGGGGGTGGTGTCACCATGCCGGGCCCACCGCGGCTCCTGAGGTAATTTCTGTCGGGAAACAGCGCACTACTTTTTTCAGCTCTGACCTGCGCCCGGCGCGGAATGTTACGGCAGAGGCGCGCGCGTGCTCATCCTCAGTGCGGATGTGTGTCTGCGGATAACTCAAACTTCCGCTCCGATTGTCCTTTATTAATCGACCACCCTTAATGGGCGCGTGGAACGAGGAGTGATCAATAAGCGCCGCCCCGCCCCCATCGCGCGGAGCACACCGTCCCGCCCGGCCGGATCCATCTCTCCTCCTCGCGGCTTTTTTTTTCCTTATTTTTTTTTCGGGCCGCGTGCACTCGATTGGCGGCTAAATACGCCAATCGGCGGCTGGGGTCGGGCCTTGGCAGTCATTGCCCAATCCTCGCCCACTGTTTCTCAAGTGACGAATGGCCGAACCAATGCGCCGCCTCCCTGCCCACTGCTTGGGGCGGGTCTGGGCGGGAGCCAATGGGTGTGGGGAGGGCGGGCGCCCAGGGGAGAGCAACGCTGAGAGAGCAGGGCGGTTGGGCTGCTTGCTGAGGCGGAGGTTGGTTTCGGGGTTGTTTCGACGAGCGGTTTCGCTGCGCTGTGGGAAAGAGTGTCCCGTCGGCGGTGTATAGGCTGACTAGGCCCAGCCTGGTCCCGGTGGGAGATGGGGGATCCTCCCCGCGCCCTCTTCCCCGTTTGTTGTGGTGGGGCGCTGCTGGCGCTGAGGGCGGCAAACAGCCGCGGTGGGCCTCAGTGGGCCTCAGTGACGGCGGCTCGGAAGGCTGCGTCTTCTGGCGGAAGGAAACTACCGCGGGGGGGGGGGGGGGGGGGGGGTGCGGCGGCTTCTGCTGGCTGCTCACAGGGTCTGCTCTCAGGAAGTAGGGACGGAGCAGGGAGTGTCGCTGCACCCCTTCGGCCTTTCACACGCCGCAATAGCCCTCTACGCGGGCTGTTAAAAAGGTGGGAAGGGTTGGCCTGTGTCCTCTGTGTGTATGAGGGAGGAGGGGAAAAAGAATATATACTTTTCTCTCCTCCCTCTCTTGCCTGGACTTTTTTTCTTACAGAGGTTAGGTGTGCAAGACTTCGTGCCGGGGTGGTGGAGAAAGCTAGAAGCAAATTGGAAAGAAGTGTTTAGGATTGCAAGGTTTCACTTCAATCAGTGGTCTTTTGTGTGTACCAGAGCCATGTATGTGAAATATACACAGTCCACATGAGACATGTGCATGCAAATTGATTAGTGGTTTTCTTCATGGTATTACCTTTAATGCTGTGGCTATCCATGTATTGACAAACATAATCTGTAAAGTATGTCATCTACCTAGATAAGCACACGGGAAAAGTTGTGTTGTGATAAATGCAAGTAGTTGGTGTTACTGCAGAGTTCCTTTTTATAATTTTGTGGAGTTGCTATTTGTAATTTTTTTGTAGGGAGTGGAGGAAAAAGTGTGACACTAGTCTTTCAGTCTTCATTCTGAGGAAATAAAAGAAGGCTAGAAAGTGGGTGAATGAAGAGGTCTTGTGGTAGTCTTGGAGAGCTGCTGAATTGAACAGCTGGAATTTGCACTGCAGCCTAGTCCTATGCATTTTTGCTTCTTTGTCACAGTTTTTGACTAAAAAAAACTCCCAACAGGGGTGTTGTGCTCTTTTCAATTCCTTTACAAACAAGTGAATAGCGTTAAGAGAGAGTTTTGCTCACTGCATTTACCATCAAACTATTTCTGAAAATAGTGCTGGTGAATGCTGCAACCTGTGTAGGGCTCATGTTATCACAGTTCATGGTTATAAATGAGCCCAATTCCATATGTAGCAAGTTTATAATAACAACTTATTAGGAGACTGCACATAACAGCAGGTTTGTCTTTTCTTAAGTGTTCCTCTTAGCCTTGAGAGCTGTACTTTCAGATTTATTTGTGACATTTTTTCTGTGGAGACTGGACTCTAGTGAGAGACTGATTAGACTTTGCTCTGTTCTTCAAACTGGGAAAAACCCCAAACCAACGAAACCCCCTCCTGTTAAAGTGAAAGGCTTCCCTTTAGTCCATACAGCAGCATTGTTGTTCTTTCCTATGCTTTACTGCAGTGTTGGAGCTTGCATTGTGTAAGTAGATTGACTATGTGTTTGTTCTGAGGTATAGCTTTAAAACTTTAATGTTTACAAGCTTAGTGAATTAGAGGAGAATGAGAATGTAAGTAAACAAGGTTTGTGAAGTCCCTTCCCCCATTTTCTTATCACTATCGTGATGAAAGATAGCATTAGTTACAAATGCCTTTAAAAAGAGAAAGAGGAGGGACTCATTTAAAATGGCTTAAATTTAACTCAGACAAGTCTAAGCACACGTTTTAGAGCATATTGTGATTTTAATAGTGTAACCTGGTAGTTGATTGTTGTTCTGCAGTCGTGTAGGTCAAACTCAGACTACACTGACAGTCACCAAAAGGAATGAGAGTGTTTGAAGATCCAGTTTTCTTCATGGAAGAACCTGGGTTTGTGTAATATAATCTTAGAGAAGAATTTGTCAACTTTCCTGGGGTTCTGCTTGATAATTAAAAAGAGCACCACAATTGGAAAAATGAGGTTAAAATCATTGGTCTCCTAATCAATCTCTTTTTTTATTCCATCCAGAAGCTATATTCATTAACAAAATCAAATAATTGCAGTGAATCTCGAAATAAAAGCCCCTTCTGGGTCCTCTGTTTTCCTGTTCCACTTGATCTTTTGGAAGTGTTGAGCACCAGTTGATATAATTGAGTTTGAGCTCCAAAAAAATCTCAGCTACTAAACACAATAAAAAAACTCGTTTTCACCTCTCTAATGCCTTTTCCAGAAAAGTACTGTGAGAACAGGCCTAGATAAGGACTCTGAGCTCTGCTTGAGACTGAAGCAAATTCCTAAGTTTTGTTTGTATAAAGAACAGTACGCAAAGTTTTAATTATTATAAAAAGTATTCCAGAGTTTTCAAATGTATTCAGTACTGCCTTAATGGTTGTGCATGTAAATGCCCTGTAATTGAAAGCATCCATTTATGGGCCTGACTTGCTAAGTGAGCTGTAAATTCTGCTTTTCAGATTGGATTTAATGACTTTTATCATAAAGCCATAAACTGGTTGTGAACTGTGCCGAGAGGCAAACAATACCTAAGCTTACTTTGCCAAAATATTTGTAATTGTTGATTTGTTAAACTGAATTGCTGCAGGTCATGCGATGGGATTAGGTTTTTGTAATAGAATGGAGAGTACAGGCAGCCCTGTGCTCAATACTCTCTGGGCTAGAAGAAATTGGCTACTGCAGAAAACCTTCCTAAACATTCCTGTCCACTTTCAATAGATAAACTGTTGCAAACAGTATGGCTTTGTTCCACATGACTTTTTATTATTATAATGGATGACAGCCATAAGTGGTCAAGTAAGACCAAGAAGATAATGTGAGAGAGCAGTTCCTGGGTGTCCAATCAGTTTAGTCTGGGACTCAAGCTAGATTGAATTACACTGGAGCAATAGGAGTTTATGCAAAGTGAACTCTGCTTAACAAGTGGGATTATTTGAGAAATATTTGTTTGGCCTGTATTGAAAGTGGTCTTGCGTTAACTAATTGTTAAATGCAATTGTTTGGGATTTAGTGGGGAAGCTGCTCAGCTATACAGATAAAAAACTCAAACAGGTACCTGATAATTAGTTCCATGAATATCCCTGTCAAATTTAGCCCAGAAGTAATTTATTTTTTAAAATAATGAAGTTGGCACTTTGTTATACATGAAAAATTTTAGTCAAAATTAATGAGGTAAGGGCTTAAACTGCTGTGGTTTGGAGTGCTGCTTTGGTGCTTTTTTGGGGCTATTATGGGGTTTTAAGGAGCAATACTATTAGGTTGTTCATAGCCCTAAGTGGAAGAAGTTTGCTGCTTTGCAGAGACAGGTGATTTGGCTGACTGCAGTTGTTTTTTCCTCATTTGCAATTCTAGGGGAGTTGCTAAAATACCTCAGTCCTATTAGTAATTTCATCAAAGGTTAGTAAAATAATATCTTGTGTCTCCAGTTGCATGCAATTTTAGTATACCATGAATGAATGTGTTACATACAGTGCAATTTTCTAATAGCAATATACCTTTTCATTACTACATTTGGATGTCACTTTTAGTAGTCCTTAGTAATTAAAAAAACCCCAACTTTTGAAGCTTTCCTAATGTCATGATTATGCTTATTTTAGTTCTGTGTATGAGAAATATGAGTTTTCTGATTTGATTAATAACCAAACTTCATGAAGAGAGAGGAAAAAAGTCTACTTTCAAGTAGGTGGGTAATTCTGTTTTCAGTGAGCTAAAGGTACTACAGTTATGCAGTTTCAAAATGCATTGCAGTACTAGAGCATAGTATTCTTAAAAATTGTGCATGTTGAGTCTCTGTAGGCATGTTTGAAATTCTCATTCTAAAGTTGACCCAGGACAAGAATTTTCCTTGCTCCTGTCCCTCCAGATCACAAGCAGCCTGCCTTATTTGCTCATGTCAAAGCTCAACTAGGACCATGGGTTTTTACTCCTTGGAACTTTAGGCTGTGAGCTGGCCAGATGGAGCCCCTTAGGGGGGAGCTCTTCAGAGCCACCCCTCACTTCTGGGCTAATTGGCTCAAAAGCTGAACTGGGAGGTAGATTTGAGGGCATTGCTCAGTAGGGCTGTGTTCCCCTTCCTCTAAAGCAAAAAACCCTAAAACCCTAACACCCAAAAACCAGTAACGGAATACTTGAATCTGTCCTACTATGACTGAAATATGAGGAGAGAATATGAGCACCATCTCATTTTCTTGTGTGGTTGTTTTTCAGAAAAGTATGTATGTGATAGTAGGCTTGAGCTTTTCCAGTATGACAAAACCAGGTGTCTAATATTCATTTGTAGAAAAATAATTAGCCCTTATAAAATTGCAAAAGGCAGTTTTTGGAGGGATTGTGGCTGCAGTAGAAGTGAAATGTCTTTTTTGTTACACTGTGTAATTGAACTAGAGTGTATTCTATCTGAAAGGGAAAAAACTGGCTTTGATTTTAGTTTGAAGTTCATGCAAAATTCAGGTTTCCTGCAAGTTGAGATCATTAACACGGAGAACTTTCTCAGATTCCACAGAGGATAAATTGTCTCCTTGGATGGAATAACACAGCTTGAAGGATTGAGAAGCAGGCAATAAATTAGTCTTGTTTTTTCTTCTGTTCAATGCAAGGTGAAATACTTGTTTTGTTGTTTTTCTAAGTTTTAATGACTTTGACTTAATATAGGAGACATGCAAGTACTGCATAAACTATGCCTTTTTAAACTTCCGCTCCCACTATTGTTTAACCTAATTGTAATAAACGGAGCAGGGCCAAAGCCTTTATTAAATAGCAGCTCTTTTATTGAAGAATTGGGGGGGGGGTCGCCAGGGGCCGACACCTGCTGCTGCTTGTCTAGGTGACGCTGGAAGGAGGTTCCTGTGCAGTCCTGTCCGAGGGCAGGAATGGGAGTTCCAACCTCACAGGCATGTTCAGAACTCTATTGGGGCTCGTTGGTCCAGGGGTGCCACTCTTCTCAACCGCTCCTTAGTTCATGGGTAGTTAGGACTTCCACTGAAGAGGTGTTTCTTGGGAACTCTGGAAACTTTGCATATGGGGCAGTGTCTTTTGATTGACAGGCGGCAGCAGCAGGCGGCCGGAAGCGAAGTGAGGGACAGGGCAGAAGCAGGAAGTGATTGAACTAGAACTGGGATTGTTTGGGAAAATACAAACAGATGGCCAACTTGGGGATACAGAACATGCACATCAAGAACAGTAAGTTGCTTAACATTTTAACAGAGTGGACAACTCTTAAAACTATTTGTAACCCTTAATTTTATGGCTGCTGAACCTATTTATTTACCTCACTAAGGTCTTGATTCCGCCTTAAACAGACTATACTTCAATTAATGTCGCTTTATTGTGAAATCAGTAATATCACAGGGGCACATATGAAGGGAAAGGGTGGATATACTTTGTCTTCTGAAAGATCTGAAACATTGTGCAGTTGGTGAAATTGATAGAGACTCTTGTCCAAATTCCAAGAGTAATGAAAAAAAAATTGCCTTAAATCTCAAAAATGGAACTAAATGTGTGAGGAAATGAGCTTTTAGACTCTCTCTCAAACACCACTAATTATTTTCCTCAATCTTCTTTCCTTAGGACCTTCTGTCCTCTTTATTCCAGAACAGCTCTTGCAAATGAAATTCTTCTAAGCCAGAATACTTCTAGTAAAACCAGGCAAGATCAGGTTTCTTTATTTCAAGTTTAAGATGAATAAGCAGACTGATATGAAATATGTTGCATAAGGCTTTAGAATAAATTAGCCAGAAATCACTTGATATTTTTGGTAGCACCAGTGTGTTTATAGTATGTTCCAGACACTCAGGAAAGGAAAATTTCCCTTGAAGATTTTAGTCTGCTAGCATACTGCCCTTAAGGTTTTCTTCATCTTTTATGCTTAGTTATTGCTGGGATCATGGGCTTAATATTTAATACTTGTTCCAGAGAACCACAGTAGAATGGAATAAATAGCAAATATGACTTGAACTGCGACTTTAGAAGCTGCCAGCTATGACCCTGACACACTATAGAAACGTGTGCATCGAGAAGCAGAGATAATATGAGGGCAAAGATGAAATAAATATCACCAGAGTTAGGTAGTTTGTAGCTTTTCCAGTATTAATCTGTTGGAAATAACAGTATGTGTTCCATCAATCTAAAGAAACTCTTGTACCTCTCTGGGCAAGTGAGTGCACCTTGAGTATTCAAAGCTGCAGTTTTAAGGCACAATCCAGAGAATGTGGAAAGGGATAAAACAGTGTAAGTTTTCTGCTATGTATTACACTGCTGTCTTGATACTAATAGTTCACCTATAGTTGAGCTCAGAAAGGGATCTTAAAAATCTTCCTGTAGTTACTCAGAGTCCCTGTATGTTGGTGTGTTGTAGTGCAAATTGAAAATAGTACATGGAAATTAAAAATCAGATTTGGGCTGTGGTGTTGGGCCTTAGTAGAATAATGTTCCTAGAGCAAGGGAAGAGGCAATGAAAATAATAAGTGATTGTGAAGCACACTTTAAATCCTTAAAAGCAAAGGCTGTAAATGAGTACTCATTTTTTTTAAGATTCTTGGTTGTAGACTACAAGGAAATCACAAAATACATATGGCAAGGAAGAGGGGATATTACATATTTATGATATTTAATTTGCAGCCAATTTAGCAACGTGGAAATGTTTCTTGTATTGTTGGCAAAGATTGTTTTCTGGGTGTGTTTGGGGAAAAAGCATTTTATATTTTTTTTTTTTTGTGAATGAAGAAAATGTACAAGGCAAAATAGCTAGAGGAATGTTTTTTAGCAAGAGGCTAGTATCAACAGTGCCAGCATATAAGAGGATGATTCTTTAGGAACAGAGATCAAAACCTATTTAAAGGCAAAAGTTAGTTGATTAATTGAAATGGGATTTGCTGGTCAAAAATGAGCTGCAACAGTGACTCCTAAATCTGTTACCATAAACATGGTGTCTGAGACTGGGTAGATATTTAGAACCCAACACAGGTATAGGGCTCCTTGTTTTTATTTGAGCTCCTGCCAGATATTCAGCATCAGATATGCACTCTGCCTTCTATGTCCAGTTCCTCATGAGGTGTAGATTTGTCTTATTACTCTTTATTTAAATTATAATGTTGAGAGCTTTAGGATATGATCAAAAAGATAAGTGAGAAGATAACCATAGACTGATACAATTTTTCTGTGGTCTTTAGGCCAGTCCTTAGGCAATGACTTTGAGTATTTGTAATTTAATTAAAGATTTCAGGCTTGGCATCTCTCCAGAGGAGAATCCCAAACTGTATGAGCTGTTCAGATAGTTTCTTGGTGACAAAAGGCTTATGATAGCTCTCCATTTGAGGGAGGGATGTGATTCAAATATACAGAATCATGGAGCTTGCAGGCAAGATGAATACAAACAGTTCTTCAGCAAAGCTTGCAGTGGTAGTGTTGTCCACAAAATTCAGATTTGTTATCTGGCATGCAACAAGCCAATAATTGCACACTCGAGGGAGACTGATTATTTATTTCAGAGTTGTACAAGCCTGGGTGCTCAGTGGTATTCCACAAATCAAGAACACCAACTATTAAAACTTTTTACTATTTATACATTTTAGCAAACAAAGGAATTAGTGTTCATTGGCTACAGGCTATATCGTTCTCTTATTAATTAAGATTCTATCTTCTATTGGTTAATAATTCCCTTGCTTCTAATGCTAATTATTCTGCATGCTCAGTCTTTCTCTTTAGTCAGTAGGCTTCTTGGGTCAGTGGTTTGTGAGTCTGTGGTTGTGATTTTCCCCCGGCCGGAATTACTTTTTACTCAGTTGGAGCAGATTCAGCACAGTTGCTGAGTTGGCTTTATTAGTTTCTCCCTTATATTGGGAGGTCTACCAAATGTCCTTGTGGGCCATAAATTCTTCATTCTTTGTGTCCACTATCAGTGGTACATTTATTTCCAAGTTTTGTTAACCTCCCCCTGAGATCATTGAAACATGTTGAGCCCTAAACCTTAACCAGGCAATTCTACCAAGAAGTAGTTTGTCCTTGTAACACCTGTACATCACTTATAGCTTGTTAGCTGCTCCCCATTTAATGGATTAAATCTCCCTTCTTGTTGATTAGGCTTGAAAGTATATAAAGATCAAAGGACGTCCCTTCCTAAGAAAATTTTATGTATTCCACATTTTGCAACAGTAGAACAAGAGGCGCTTTTTGAAACTAAGGTGATAAAGAAAATAGCTAAAAGTAGTTATTTTAACATTGAACAGTTAAATTCTGGTGCAGTCTGCCACAAAGTTGTGGAGACAGTTTCAAAAAGTGGTTAGATGAATTTTTGGGCAGGAGGTCCATAAATGACTGCTAAAGGGAATAAGTAGGCATGTAGCCTTTAATTTACTGCTGTAACAGTTTAAGATGCTGAAGAATTATGAGAACAGGCTCAGAAAATAGCCAGGGTCTTGTGCTTTCCTTGAGTAGCATGTCCTTTTGTCACCTTTGGAGATGGAGTGCTAGGCTGGATGTACCACACCTGGCAGAGTAGGATATTTTTTATGAATTTCTTTATTGCTACTTTTTCCTTGCATAATTTTCATTTATCTAAATTGCTCATAATTCAACCTAACCATGCCTTGCACTTTACACTGTCTCTTCTAGGCTTGGAGCAGAGTGCTGCTCTCATATGAGTAGTCATCACAATTGGCTGAAGTATTAAGATGAATGTCCTGTTCTACTTGTGTCATTTTCTTTGCTTACCCTTTGAAAGATACAGGGCCACTACTGGAACAACTTAGTGAAGTTCTTATTAATACTGCTGGCAAATCCCTGACATGGGAAAACAATAGCTAGAAAGAAGAAGCTAGTTTAAACCTCCCAAACTTAGTCTGCAGCTGTGGTGTATGTTGTGTTTTTTTTTTTTTTTTTGTTGTGTCTTTTTTTTTTTTAATAGATGCTAAGCTATAATAGTCCTTGTAATAAAGGGTTCTTTAAGTGTATCCCTTTGTAGTTATATTTTTTAAAAGCTACTTTTCACCGGCGTAGCAGATCAAACACTGACAGCTTCTAGAGAAGCTGGATGACAACACATCTATAAGGGAACTGGTTAAAACTGAGTATAGTATCTGGAAATTTCCAATTAGTTAAGTCTGAGCTTAGAGTCTTGGAAGTGGGAAAAGAATGATCTATATTTTTTCCCCCCTTCGATTATGTCAAAATAGTGTGAGAGTTCAAATATACAGGAAAATTGAAATGTGTGGGGCTTCTAAATTCTTTCCTGCTGCAAGACTTAAATTATTCAAATGTGTATTTGAAGCAGAAAGGCAAATTTTGGTTAAAATAAAAAGAACACCAGGGAATACAGAAAATGATATAGAGATCAGTCTTAAGGGAGAGAATACTGCAAAATTGAACACCTCATCATAAGGAGTATTGTAAAGCTGAAAAATTGAATAAAAGCATTGAGAATGTTTAATGGCCCTGGAAGAATAGGCAATTTACCTTGGTAAATGAGACCATACTGGAGTGTGTGTTTTATAAGACTGACAATCAATAGAGTATTCTGGGATGAAGAAAGGTAAAAAATTTGAAGCTCAACAGGAAATACGTATATTATATCTCAGTGAACTCCATAGGTGGGGAGAAGAAATGATGTGTGTATAAGTAGTGATAGTGGTACTTGGTTGCCAACACTTTTCAACACTGAATTTAATGTTCAAGTATTATACCATCAATTGCTAGCATTTAAAATGGGATCCTTAAAGCAAAAGAGGTTATCTTCTTTAAGTCTTTTTCAATTTCTTGCATATGCCTCTGAAGCATCTAATGTTGGCCTTGCTCAAATATAGAAGTCTTTTTATAACACTCAGATTGACTGCTATTCCCTGTTTTAGAAACCTGGTGTGAGAGTTTTTTAAAGCAGTAGAGGCCATGCAAGCCTCCTGTTTCATCTCTGGATTTACTCAATGTACTGCATTAGGGGACTAACATGTTTCACTTCTAGGCTTGTGATCAGTTCAGAACATGCAAAAAAGGGAGTGTAAGACTGTCTATTTGGCTTTGCCACCAAAATAAATTATCGAAGTTAAATGTACATGCCCAGATTTGCATTTCCAGCAAAGCAGTCAGTGCTACAATGGCTGCTGAAGGCTGGGACTGGAGTCCTCCATACATACTCCTGCAACTCTCCTGATGTGAGCTGGAGTACTTACAGTACTCTGTGTGATCTGCTGCAATTTGTTAACCTGAAAGAAAACTAACTCAGCAAAAAAGAAAACAAAAAACACCCCTAAATGGATCAATTTTTACTTGGTTATCTAGCTGAGTCTTTGTGGAAAGGTATTAGCACATGCAGAGATGGTAGTGGTGGTGGTGCCACAGGGAAGAAAAGGAGGGCTGTGCTTCCTGTGGCAGGAAGCTGTTGGATTGGCTTGCCTCCCTATGAAACTGTACCCTGTGTGTCCTAGTCAGTGTTTAATTAGAAATTTTCTATGATTCTCTTATTTAGGATAGATTATTTTGAATGGCTTGCATAAAGTTCCCAGTGTTAATCTTGAGTCCCTGTTAATTGGAACTTCTGTCTCCCAGATCCAAGAAAACTACATTTCTTGCTTCATCTGTGTTTTGGGTGCTCTTAGAAGCTGATTTATGGAGATGTAATTTATTTGAAACTGAAATGTCATGCCTACTGAATGTTCTGTTTTGCGAAAGTTGAAAAGTTATGATTTAAAGTTACTTGTAGAATATAATCTAGTGTCTTTTGACTTGGTTCTCAGTGAAATTGCAGATGTGACAAGGCATAAATTAGCCATAAATACTGTAGCCTGAAGTATCCCAAATCAACCATGCTGTTTTGCAGATGGGAAACTTCAGTAAGATTACGTTTGTGTATTTTGGATAGAAGCGAGGAGTGTGTACCAGTACAGGATGTAGAGGTGTAAGCTGCCTTGAAAACTCAAATTGAGTAGACAGAATCTAGTGTGAAGTTTTAGCTAAAACAAGGGTTTTTTTAGCTGACTGAGCTAATTTATACATCTTGGAAATAAGGGAACTTTCTGGAGTTTATTGCCTGGAAATAAGGTGGTTTTTGACTTCAATGCCATACTTCTATCCGTAAGACTATTATACATTTGAGCAATTTCTAACATCTGTCTGCCTGAAATAATGGGGTTGGTTTGGGGCTTATATTTTAGTATATAAAACCAGTCTAATAGAAGCTCCAAAACCAAGAATTTTTTTTTTTTTTTCCAAATGGCTATAATTTTTCTTTTAAATTATTTGAAATGCAAGTTGTAGTGAATGTTAAACATAGCCAACTTTCAGCATATCTTCTAGTATTTCATTTCATATAAACATCCTGATCAGGTAGTTGATGCTGAAAGGCTATCAAAATTGAAAACAGACAGTTCTACTACCCATGTATCTGCAAACTAAGATTTTAACTATCTTTTAATAAATTTTGAAAGACTTGATGATTTTGAGCACTACCAGTTGAGAAGATTATCTGTAAGCCATTGAACTCTAGATTGAAAGATGGGAATAAGCTTATTACCAGATTTGTGAATTTGAAATTGGTGTCCCAAGTGGAATAAAAATTGGTAGTTATTTGAAGCATGACAAATAAGGAGAAAAGGCTTGTGAAACGGCTAGCTGTTGGAAGACTTCTGTCAAACTGTCATGACTAAATGACATTTCAAAGAAAATTTTGCTTGCTAAATTAATTTGGAGTTGGGCAGAATGTGCATATCACTTGTGGAAAGTTTTAATAAATTAATAGACCCAGCCAGCCTATGTGCAAAGTTAGACTAAAGTTAACTTGGGGTTTTTTTGTTTTGTTTTGTTTTTCTGGAGTTGATTTAGCCAGGAAAGACTTGAGGAAGAATTAAATTTCCACTCCAACAGTAACATTAGTCTGTGCTAACTGTTGAAGAGTCAGCAGCAAACTTGCATTTGAATTTTATTGGTGAAGTACCTAACCTTTATGCAAACATGTCTGACTTATTTTATGATGCGGGGTCCTATGGCATTTGGTAATAAAAAGTCCGAAGCAAGGCATTTGTTTCATGTGAAACCTCAGTGCTAACGTGTCTCTTGTTTTGGTTTGTGTTTTTAGGGATCAGGCGGGAATCTCCAATTCATTGCTTGCTGAGTGTCCTATCTGGTGAAAGTCATGTCCATATTGCCATTCACTCCACCAGTTGTGAAGAGACTTCTAGGGTGGAAAAAATCTGCTGGTGGCACTGCAGGGGCTGGTGGTGGTGAGCAGAATGGTCAGGAGGAAAAGTGGTGTGAGAAAGCAGTGAAAAGCTTGGTCAAGAAGCTAAAGAAAACAGGACAGCTGGATGAGCTTGAGAAGGCAATTACCACTCAGAATTGCAATACAAAATGTGTGACAATACCAAGGTAAGTGCTGTTGTATTTGAAATTGTTACAACCACTTAGGAAATGACTGAATGGATGTTTAGGCTATCTGAACAAATGACTAAAAAATCAGTTTCAAGTTTGGTTGTTCACAAATTCTTTAAAACCTATTTTGGTTATATATATAGTGCTTGCTTATAACTGAATTGCATGCTTTGTAAAGTTACAATTTCTAATAATATCTTTGTTTCAATTTTCATTGCTACTTAGATTCAAATTCTCTGTATTCTGGTGGTGCCTAGTACAGTTTTTAGTTTGTAGCGCTGCTTTATGGTTTTATTTAATAACCCTGTCTATAATCAGAGTGGCATACTTGAACTTTCATTTTAAAAATAAGGCTGGTTTTTCCTTGGTCAACACTTCAGTCATCTATTTATTTTTACGTTGTGTCTGGTAGTTTCAGTTAAATTATATAAGCTGTATCCATTCTTCCTTTCGAAGTTTTGTCTTTGGAGGCACACTGTCTGAAGACCATTTTAATTATTTGTTATTGGTTAATGTAAATGCCTTTTTGTTTAATAAGTTGGGGTATTTCTAGTATTGCTCTTCTGCTCCTGATACATACAAACATTTAGGTGAACAACTTGCATTCTACCCCTTTGACTTTCCCAGCTGAATTCATAGCAACTGCTGTGCGAGAGCAAGGGTTATGTTTGTAACTATCATGCAGTCTGCTCTTGATTCATGTTGCACTGAAATCCCACTGGGGTGCCCGAGCAAGCTCATTGTGTGCAAAACAAGTATCAAATCACTTCACAGGTGTGTTTTTCTATGAAAAAGAGGATCTGGCAACATGGGAATGTTTAGGGCATTTAGTGCCTTGACACTTAATTTCTAGGGGAGAGAAACTGCATCTGGTTTATGACCCTAATTTCTGTATTAGCACATTCATCCCAACTAGTTTTAATCTTTGTATTAATCATAGCACAAACTAGGTTTGACTGGTGTCACTAATGATTTCCATATATCAAATGTGTTATAGCTCTTATAATGGTTCTCATGTTCTTTTAGGTTTGGGAAAATCATTAGTATGCTCTGAGTAAATGACTAATTGTGTTTTCTCTTTTCTATCCACCTTTTGTTTCTAATGCTGCCCTCTGCTTGTATTTTCTTCCCTAGAGCAGTTCAAAAATTCTCTGGGTTTCCCTTCTGCTTTCTTTTTTTTGCTGCTGGAAAACAATCAGAAATAAAATATTAGCTCTTTATTATCTTGGTGTATATCAGTAGACTAAGATTGGAACCTGTAGGGGTATGTATTTCTTGACTTGACATAAGATGACTATGTATTTAGCAAGTCTTTACCATGATAAAGACAAAATGCTTTAATTGTGAGGTGTTTCATATAAAAGAAGCAAAATATTCCATATAGAAATTCACTTGATGTAAAATGTGTATCTATCTTCTAGAGCTCTTCTGCAAGGGTACTGGAGCTGTAAATATTGGTATTTCAGAAGAACAGTTGTCTAATTTTTCTAGAGGATACAAGCAGTATGCTAGCATTATCATTGTTTTCCTAGTCTACATTGGGTATATCTTCCTACTTGCATGACTGTTTGTGTGACATTAAATAATTTTTTATAACAGAATACAAAGCTCTATGATAGTCTGTATAGCCTCTGTGTTGTGACCAGCAGTTCTTGCTAGGCTGTGATGTACTTTTCTCTTCTGTCTTCCAGTTAGCTATAAAAAGTACTGGACTTAGGTTTTACTTTTCTTAACTACCTTAGGAGTAAGCTAGTAGCTAGAGAGATCTTGAAGTGATGTTGGCAATTGTACAAGGTTTAATTTTAAACTAAGAAATGACTTTGGTATTTAGGGGTGAGATTATATCAGGTTTGCCAGAATTCTTGAGTTTTATAGTTAGGTTTTGGACTGTTGATATTATTTCACTTTGATAGCAGGAGTCTGGGTTCCCAGGAAATAACAAATGTCAGCTCAGTACTGTAATGACTTCTAGAGATTCTTGTTCTTGGATTTAGTGAGTTAAGGTCACTGCTAATTGAGACCTATTTAATGAATGTCTTAAAGATCTGCAGATCAGCCAGGATAAAATGCTGAATTTTGAACTTTTTTCCTTCCTAGTCAACAGAAAGTTTAAGGTGCTAAGATGCTGTGATATAGTCCTAATGTGGCAGCTGGGCTGACTTTCCAAACCTTGTTTTGCTTGGGGAGGGTTTTTGTGTTTGGTTTTGTGTGGGTTTTTTAAACTTCCTTTTGATTTACTTACTAATAATCAGTGTAGATATTGGCAAATGTGGGATGTTCTGTTTGCCACTGTTGCATTATTTCCTCAACAAAAGTCTCATTTGTGGTTTCACAAATTTCTGGTCCCCTTGGAGGTTTCCAGAGAGTTTGATATGGTACTTTAGTGTACTTTTTCATCATTGAAACCTAAAGCAACTAAGCACCTACAAGCTTTTCTCAAAATTGAGAGCAGCTAGGACAAAGGTTATATTAAACTACCTCTTCAGAAATCTGCATATTATATATTACTGTATGTCACTGATAATCCTGTTGAATTAGAATTACTCTGTTCCTATGCTGTTTGTCAAGATGACTACATACTAAGTGAGGCTGTTACTGTGTGTGCTATGCAGAAGCTTCTCATGTGGTAATTAACAGAACTTCTTATGCAGATGAATAGAGGTTCTGAGAAAGCAGAAGCAAACAGATGGAGTGGGTGTTGGCATTGCACAGCAGGACTGCTTAGCTCTTCATAAGTGGGTCAGTAATCTAGAGCAGAGGCTAAATAAGTACAGAAGTCCTTTTGACACTAGCCCTCTAAGTAATTTGTAGTTATCTTGCTGAATCCTCCCAGCAAGCCAGTGGGACTCTAATCACATAATCCCTGTGTATTCTGAAACTAAATGTTGGCATGTGAGTTCATAATTTATATGAGTCTTCTAATGGAGCAGTTTCTTCCTTATTATCATGGATTGTTCTGTTGAAATACAATCACACAGTTACAGAATGTTTTCAGTTGGAAGGGACCTTAAAGATCACCTAGTTTCAACCTCCCTGCCATGGGTAGGGATACCTTCCACTAACTAAGCAAGGTTGCTGTCCTGGTTTGAAGGACAAGAAAGGCAGGATCTCCTCCTGAGATGGAGAATGTAAACCCACTCCCTCCTGATTATTATAATTTTTGAATCAGGGACTCTCAGGCAGAAATAAGGGGGTAGGAATAACAGCTCTTTACTAATATATCTAACCAGATAAAGAGAAACAACAGCAGCTATGGAAATTAACAACAAACAGAACAAATAACTCAGTTCCAGACCCTTTTCAGCCGTAGACACTCCCTTCCTGCGCTCCGTCCCGGTGGTGGAGGGGCGGGGCAGGGCTCCCGCAGTTGCAGAGGTATGAGGCTGGAGCGGAGGGGGGAAGGCAGCAGCGCAGTGTCTCAGGTGGGAGAAGGATGGAGGAAGGCTCCCCGCTCACCGTGTGTGTCCTGGTGCTCAGCTGTGTGCTCGGAGGTAGCAGGCTGAAGCGGAGAAGGTGGCAGGGCAGTGTCCGACAGCAGAGAACCTGGCACCCGGTGTGGGGTGGTGCACAGGCTGAAAGCGAGCAGCACCCGGATGATTCCTCTGACCCCGCTGGTGAGCAAAAGAAAGGAGACAGCCCCCGCCCATCCCTGTGTCTTGAGCCATGAAGAGCTTCGGTGCAGCCCAGCAGGCTTTCTTAGCATAATAATGGGAAAAATTCTCCAGAGAACATAAAAAAAAAAGTAAGGGAACAAGCCCCAGCATTATCTACGCCAAATTTTTCCCATGCCAACATGCTACATCAAATTAAAACCTTTTAAGTTATATACATACATGCAGTTACGGATACAGGCACAGTATCATAGTTCACTCTTGAACAAGGTCAGCACCCGGTGAACACAGTCTGATCCAACCTCTATCGCACCGGATCCCCCAATGTTCACAAATGCCATCTTGGTCAGTCCTGGTTTTATACAGTTTTTCCTATCCTGGAGCAGAGGTCCTCCTTTCTTTTCGTAGTTTCACATATTCATGTAGATTTCTTTCTCTTCATTGGGCTGGAAAAAAACATTTCTGGGAAACCATGAATTTTGGTGAATGCAGATCTTGGCTTAGGGGAAGCAGGCATTGAGATGTAGTTTTCCTGACGACTCTGGTTATCTTAATCATCAATACTTGTCGGGTGTTCATCACTTGGGTGTTTCCTGGACAGTTTCTGAAAGGGCTATCTTCACTGGGGCTACTTCTATTAACTTGCTAATCTGGGCTTTTCAGCTTTTGTTGGCAGCTGCAGTGTTTGGATGATGCCCTGTTTCTCCCTCTGCAGTTTTATGTTTCCAAGTTTCTTTATTATTTTCTTTATTCATACGAATATGATTTATTTCACATTAATTTACAAACTAATGTGAATTATATCACAACATATATAGAAGGGGAGGGATTGTAATATAAACACATTAATTCGTGTTCCTTTCCTCCTTTTCTTAGTCCTCAGATTCTTCACTGCTGTCCCACTCTTCTTGTGATCCTTCTTGATAGTTCCTATAAATAAACCTATCTCTTTCCACTTGCTCCTCAAACCTGATCAGTTTGTTGTAAATAAAAACGAGATTAAGCCGAATTAAATATGATTAAAATAAGCGATATTTATTTTGCGACCGAAACACAGTCCTCGATAGTCACAATCAAAAAGGACAATGCCGAGCCCGGGGTCGGCATCGGGTGAACACACAATGATTCGAACTGTATCGCTCCGAATCCCCAAATGTTCGCAAACCCGCTTTAGTTAGTCCAGTTTTTATAGTTTTTCCTTGCCCGGAGCGGAGGTCTTTGTCTTCTCTTGTCGTTCCGCATATTCATGTAGTTTTCTTTCACTGCGTTGGGCTGGACAAAAGATGATGAATTTTGATGAAAGCAAGTTCAGGTTTACAGGAAGATGGAATTGAGATGTAACTTGCCGATTTTGGTTTACTGGAAACGGGCATTCAGATGTATTTTTCTTGATGGCTCTGGTTACCTTAATTGTTGGTGCTTATTGGGCTCTTATCTTTTGGGTGTTCCCTGGGCAGAGCCATCTCCACCGAGGCTGTGTCTATTGTCTTGCTAACCCTGGCTCTTCAGCTTTTGTTGGCAGTTACAGTGTTGCGATTAAGTAAGCCCTGTTCCTCCCTTTGCAGCTTTTGGTTTTAAGTTTTTTATTACTTTACTCATACAGACATTGCTTATTCTACATTAATTTACATCTTTACACGAATTACATTATATTATATATTACAAGTTCTTCTACTGCCTTAGTGTTTACCTCTTAAGTTCATTTTCTTGGATGTCTTATTACTTGACATTCCAGGACCACGTTATGGGTCTATAGGCATAGCTGCTGTTTGCATACCCTGTACTACTGAGTGTATTAACTTGATGAAACATGGTTTTAAACAAGGTAGAAATATAGCTCCATCTACTGAACATAATACAAATAATGCCATCTTTTTCCACCAGGCCCCTTCGAATAGCTGATCCCACCAAGACACCTGGAGGATGGAATTCCATTTTTGGACTGGAACATGTGCTACGTTTTTTATTTCTGCAGCTAGGCCTCTGATAGTTTCACCATGTCCTGGTTTGAAAGGACAGGTGTCAGCCAGTAAGGGCAGAAGTTTCCCTTTGAAACAGAGACTTTGGTTCCACTCCCCACAAGTATTATAATTGTTTGAATCAAAGACTCTGAGGCAGAGATAAGGGGGTGGGAATAACAGCTCTTTTACTAATATATCTAACTGTACAAGCAGAAACAACAGCAGTTGTTAAAATTGCTAACAGAACAGAATAGATAACTCGGTTTCAGTCCTTTCTTTAGCTGCAGGAACACTCTCTCTGTGCTCAGTCCCGGTGCTGCAGACAGAGCAAAGCCCGGAGCTGCCGAGGGCAGGCGGGAGCAGAGGCAGGAGGGGGCGGCAGCGGCCACGCCGGTCCCGGGCGGGAACGGGCTGGAGCGGCGGCTCCTCGCTCACCGTGTGTGTCCGGGGGATCAGCTGTGTCCGCAGAGGCAGGAGGCTGGAACGGGGCAGATGCAGGGCAGGTGATCACAGAGGGTCTGGCTCTCCTGTGCTCTGGTCACGTGGGCTGAAGATCCAGGCGTCCTCCTCCAAGCTCGCCGGAAACACGAGTCCCCTTTGGAAGCCTCAGAGGCCCCTCTGGGAGCCGCTGCAATTGACACCTTTTGTCTGGAGTCATAAGAGACCCTGGTGGCATGATAATGGGAAAAATTCTTTCAATTGACACAGTAATAGAAAAACACTCAACCTCCAACAACCATAATAGTCAATTTCTATACAGCATTCAAATTCATTGACCTTTCCACAGACTCCCCCTTCTTCGGCTAACAAGTAATCTAAGGCTATTCTATTTTGATATACAAAGGCCTGCATCTGGGAATGCTGTTTGGCCAATAATTTGAGGCCATCTGAAGTATGCTTTGACACAATCTCTACTACTGCCTGTAGCCTGATTAATCTATTTAATAAATAAATGGGAGTTCTGTACCCCCAGCTTCCATCCTGGGCCCATGTTGCAGGGCCATAATTTTCTATTATCCTTTCTGCAGGCCATTCTTCTCCCTCCCAAGTCTTGCTGCCACCTACAATAGGGAGTTTCCTTTTTATTTCCCTCTTTGTTCAAAGTCTCGTATAAGGGCACTCCTAATAGACCACTTTCAGATCTGGGCAAGGTAAAGAAAACAGGTTGAATCATTCCCAGAGTGCATGACCCTTTCCATTTTCCTGGTAGCTCATGATATGCTTTCTTTCCACACACCCACTATATTTCGTCAGGGGCTTTCCAAGTAATTTCTGTATTTTCTGGTTTGGCCCAATACTCAGTTCTCCCAAAGATTGGTAAGGATTAGCTCCAGAGCCTTTGTTCCAACAAAGTCCAATTTTATCACTCCATTCACAGTTGTCTTTCTTTTCAAGGCTCCAATATCCAGCAGGTGGTTCTGGTTGCCAGACTTTGTTTTTGTTATTTGAATTTACCACTAGGGTGGATATACATGGAGTGTATCCCACTATCTCTGTATTCTTTTCCCACTATCTGTATTCTTTTCCCTCTCGACTAATACAAATTGTCCCAATTACTCTTTTATCTAGGACCCAATCTTCAGGTCTTTGGATTGTTTTTGAGTTTTGGGTGTTATCCCATTTTAGGAGTTGCTCTGGAGTTAAACTCTCAACTTTCCAGGGCCATTTTTCATCTGACTTCAATCCCCCGAAAATCCAACAATTGGACAAACCTAATTCAGTGGCAATTTCCTGCATCAGATCAATAAACCAATTCTTGTCTGAAGCAGGCAATCTCCAGTCATTGTATTGCTTTTCTAGTTGGTCACACTGCTCCCTTATGGTTTTTAATCTCTCTTGTTCTATTCTTCTCTTCCTCATTTCTGGTTTTTGTCTTTTTAATTCTTGAGCTACCTGTTTCATCTTACTTTCTGGATCTATGCCCTCTTTATCCCTTGAAAAACAGAAAGTGTTATCAAATTGCAAACAAATTCTGTCATCTTCCTCAAGGAGGTCAATGATAACTGGCTCATTGTTACCTGCTTACTTATTTTCATATTTTAGATTTTTGCCCACCTAGTAAGTTTTTCCTCCCATAACACACATTTTTAACTGAGTGTATTTATAACATAGCTGGTTTACTTGAAAGTAGGCCATGAATACTGATTTCCTTTTTCCCCCTATCCACACTGTGGTTACACTGATCGCATGTGGGAATTGACGCCGGTTTCATGTCCCTCTTCTGTATTTTGTGCACCAGAGTTTCTGACTGCCCATTCTTAAATTTCACCTTAAGGTCATAACAGATTGTTTTCCCATCCAATTTGCACATCGCATATCGAGTGCCATTAAAGGTACAATACCCATTTTCCTCATCATGGGTGCAGTCAGCTGGGGCTGGGTATGCCGGAGCGTTCGGTTTTTTTGTTCTTTTGGGATGATGTGCAAGCATTTCCCACACTCATCACCGGGGCTCTGGCTCACAGAGCTTGGGGAATTCTTTGGGTGCAGACTAATTGTTTGGCACATGACTAGGCTCAGGCTCATTAGGATTACCCATAGATATACTCCTCTGCCTTTGCCTGTGCCCACTGGGTTGCCACCAGCAGCGAGGTAAGCTATCTTCTCAGCAGCAAGAGTATTCTTCTGGGGATCCATACCCGGGCTGAGCCACATGCCACCTCTTAAAGGTGCCCCACCTTGATAATTTGACTGCATCTGCCTCACAGGGTACTTTATTCGACCTTTGGCACTCGATTCCTGAAATTATAGCCTTGGTGACTAGTTTTCCCCTTACCCCATACTTGTACAAAAGGTACCACTTTGGAGAGTCTAATTCAATTAAATTTAAGTTAGTGGCGAGTATTAAGAGTTGGTTAGTCAGAGACTGCTCTTCTTCTAGACACTTTGTACACAGACCCTTAGGTCTATATCCCCTTTTACCATGTGTCACCCAAACCTCGTTACAATATTTACATTTAAAATGGATAAATGGATAACATTCACAACCAGATATCATAGACCTTATGTGATCCCTGTTGGTCATTTACTTGATGGATGCAATTTTTTCTTTAGGACTCCACGGGGGGAAGTAACTTTCCACTCGGATGTCTCTTCCCTTTGCTCAATCCTCTTCACCCCAGAAGCGTGTGTCCAGCCTTTTTCTGCTGTTTGAACAGCTCCCTGTGATTTTTCTCTTTTTGGAATTTCAATTAAAATAATGCTTTAGAAGAAAGGAAGAGAGATCTTTCCTGGAAATATGGCAAGAGATAGTTAATATTTTGGAGAGTGTTGACCAAAATGAGCTTCAAAATCTCCTTGTCCTCCTTATGATACCTGGTGGTGTGAAGACTTTGGCTGTGTTAACTGGAAAGGTATAGCAGGATGAAATTTTCCTTCCTTTTTTCAGTTTTGTAATTATGGTGGGAAAGTTGAACATTGTCTCTACCTTCTCTGTAAAAGACTAAAGATAGTTCTTGGTGCTTTCTAAGTGTGTTGCACCAGGCTCTGATCTCCACAGGGCAATAAGGACAGAGTGATGGTGTGCTTTGCAGTAGCTTCCTGTTGTGTGTGACACTTCTTGATCTTGGAGTTTGCCCTATGTGTATATACTCCCTTGGCAGCTTACTATGTAACCTCCTGACTTCCTCTTAGTAAGTGGTATTCCGCAGCCTGAATTTCCAGCCTAGAAAACAGCCCAGCAGCTGCTTGTCTGGTGAATAGAGTCCACCTGTATTGCCTGAACATAAAATGTAAGGTGATCCTCTGAGAGATGCGGGGAAAAAATGGGACTTCTGGACAGCAAATCAATATGATTTTGCAGAAACCGATTTATTGTTTACAATTCACCCTAATTATACATTTCTAGAACCATCACCCACGTGGGAACACACTTTACAGTTGGTAATTTTAGGATACTCATCCACTCATTTAAACCCCTTAAAGTCCGTAATTGGTGGTTTTCAGGATCTTTGCCGCCTCCTATTATATTGAATCTTCTAATCTTGGTATTCTTTGTTTTCAACGTCTTCTCTCCCGATTTAGCATAGTTGATGTTCCAGCGTCCTTGGGGGGTTTCAACAAGTTATCGAAAAACTCCTAAAATTTTGTCATGCTGTGCACCTGTTATAAACACTGGTCTAAACTGAGAAATACACAAAAACAGCTAGCGTGTGAAAGAGGCAAAATGTGCAGAAATAACTGAACAGCAAAACATAGCAACTAAATATAGTTTTTGGATGGTGCACACACAAGGCCCAGATTGGTACAGACATGTCAACCGGGGTCCAAACCCCGTTCAGCCTTACAACATTTCCCCCTTTTCTTGTACCAACTAAATCATCTTTGCTGTCTTGTCTTGTCTTGTCCATCTTATTCTATCCTATCTTATCCTGTCTTAATTTTACCCTACCCTTATCTTATCTGACTTGTCCTTTCCTTGTCTTGTTCTTGTCTTATCATATTCTTATAATATTTTCTTATCTTTGCACTATTTTACTTTATACTATTTTATTTTTTATTCTATATATTATCTTTATCTTATCATATATTTTTCTATCTTATTTTTATCAAGTGAATTATTAACTTTATTTATGGAAAAAAACAACATGCTAATAACCAACAAAAATATCTAAACCCCTTTGATTATATCTTTCAACCATTCTGATATTCCCCATCCTTCTTACCATTCATGAATCATCCACAGTTAACTTCCTCATATTATCTTGCAATTGTTTGATCTTGTTGTGAATGGATGCAGAATAGTTAGAATAATTCATACAACACATCAAAATCCTCACACCCGTGTCCATGTGCTCATAACAAGAAATCTATAGCAGCTCTATTTTGCAATGTAGCTTGTCTAATACTATCTACATCAGTGAGCATTTGTTTCAAAACAGTGGAGGTAATATTCAATTGTTCAGTCACCCAACATCCCAGCTTGTTAAGCGTAGTCAATGCCTGAGCAGCAGCAACAGCTGGGGAAAGAATTGATGCTATTATTTCTGCCAGAGCAGCCCAGAATTTCACACAATTGTAACAATCAGGCTCCAAACCTTCAATTTATCTTTTAACTCTTTTGCTGTGCCCTGCTCTCCAAAGGGTCTAATTCAACATCTCACGCATGCCAGGAGCAAACATAGTTAGCTTTCCTAAATAACAAGGTCCACCTTGAGAACCTGAAACAAGGAATAGCTAAAGAAAATTAGTAGGAGCACAATACCATGATAATAACATGAGACTTTTTCTTAACAAGTTACTTTTTAAGTTTTCAGACAGGGCTATGTTTTGGCAGTCTTGTTCCTGTTTGGGTCATAAAAGCTGCATGGTAGTTAGGGAATTTCTCTTCTGATTGGGCCTCATTTTCTTGGAGACAATTGATGTCTGGTCAATTGAATAGATGACTACTTTGAACCTGCTAATGATAAAAACACATGCACATCTTTAAGTTAGTAAATCAATTAGGCTTTGTCATTATATATTTAATTGAGGAGTCATATCTAGTGAGATCAGAATCTTACAGCAATCAGGAATAATTCAAGTACAACAATAAAAAACATTTCTTTTCTACCATCAGACATAATTAACTACACATTTGAAGTTAGATGATTACCGGGCACTAAAACACTGTACTATCATCCCAGTGTCTGCAACAGCTGATAAACCTCAAATCAGTGAAGAATTGGATAATCACCTCTGGAAAATTATTCCCAAGCTCACTTCAAAAATAGGTCCAGCTGTCATATTGATAGAGTCGAATTGCCAAGTCAAAGCAACTCAAGTATTGTTTTGATGCAGAAAACACCTGGGTCTGTTGGCAGTTTCCCATCCAGGTAGACAGGGTATGGCCAGAGCCCAGGCCCTAATTAGAAGAGAATTCCCTTACATATCTTAAAAAAAAAAAAAAAAAAAAAAAGCCAAGACTCTTAAGAACAGAAGCCACAACCAAGCACTTTAGGGTGAGACTGCAACCAAACTTCTTCAGCATTCTGTTCTCTTTGAAGTTTTTCCCCAGGCTTGTTCTCTCTCACAAGAACCACAAGATCATCAGTTTAGAGGAAACTTCCAATGAAGCTCAGATATCATTACTTGGAACTCTAAAAATACAGAAAATCATGAGACAACAGAGAGGTAGCCTGGATAAAAGAGATACATAGGCAACTAAAAAAAGAAACAGAAAAGATCCTGAAAATGACACATCTCACAAATAATTACACCAAGAGATGAAAAAGCTGGCTCTAAATACAACATCAACATTCCATGAGTTTGCCTATTACAAAATTGGTAAATTCACACCATGCAATCAATAGTGTTAATTGTCACTTCAGTAAAACAAAAGCACACTTTAGAAAATTCAGTTAATTAGTATTAATACCAAACATAACTGGAACAAAACATTGTTTAAACTGAATGATACTGGAACTTAACGAAAATGGAATTTAACAGAATTAACTTAATAAAACTTAACCTTAATGAATCTTAACAGAACATATCTAAACACTAAAAATGCCCATGCAAAAAGAGCTCCGTAAACTAAGGGGACAGAAACATTATCTCCTTGTAAATATTGTTTGGTATATAAATTTTTAATTATTATAGTAAAAACCAATACCATTATAACTGTGCTACAGTGCACACAGGTAGTTTTGACCTCTTCCAGTAAAACTGTAAAAACCACTTTAATTACTAACCACTTCTAACTGCCCTCCCTGGTTTTTTTTTTTGTGTTTTTTTTCGGTTTGGTTTTTTTTTTTTTTTTTTATTGTGGGGGGAACCATGCTGTCCGGGGGAACAGTGGAGCCTGTGCCAGCGCCACTGAGCATCGGGCTGGAGAAAGACCTTTTTTCCAGCATTGTGTCCAGGGTTGCGACCCCCATGTCCAGAGCTCTTTCCCCCTGGCCCCCCTTCCCCTTCTTCTGCGGCACACGCCCCAAACCCCCAGACCGAAATGGAGGGTCCAACATTCTTTGCATTCCTCAGCACAGGCTGAAACAAACAGACTTTCCTCAGGCCCACCCTCTCCTGAGAACTGAATCCAGTGATCTCTGCCGGCACTACGGCCCAAGAGACTGGCACCACGTCATGCAGTTTTTGCGATGAAATGGCTATCCTTTCTCTTTGCCTCTGTGATCAGAAGCAGTTGGCCTTTTTCTCTCTCTCTGATCTGTTGATCGGCTAAAGTTCTTAGTTGGGCTAATTTTCTCTCTCGCTCTCCATGCGAATATTTGTGATCTACCTTTGAATGCCTGCTCAGACTGAGCTCCAATAACTGTTCTCTTAGGGCTACTGTTAACTCTTCAGGAGACGCCACGGGACAGCCTGTAGGTTTTTCTAGTTCCAATGTTGGCAAGGAAGCATCTCTGTTTTTCCTGATTCCAACACGGACTGCGAGTCCGCACTGTCACTGCCCAAGACCTTCCGTGGAGCCTGCAACTCTGTCTCAGGTACTGCTAACGGTAAGAACAGAGTAACTGTCTCTTCCCTCACCACGCACTCTCGTGCAAACGCTGCAAAGGCAGCCGCAGGGTCACCCAAAATAAATCCTTTTTCTTGACCCCATCTAAATAGTCTTTTTAAACCCACTGGGTCGTACTTGACTGCTGTCACAGAGAGGATATGCTGGAGGATATTTAACTTAGCTCCTCTTTTTTTTTTGATAATAATTTCTCTAGCTCCAGCCGCTCACCTGTTACCATAGTTCTTTGCTGCGCATGCTTTTCTCTCGGAGCTTTTCTCAGGTATACCTCTCTGTCCTGTGCTCCTGCTGGCTTTCTTCTGAACTGCTCTCCGGAGTTTTCTCTCTCTCCCACATTCTTCCGATTCTTTTCGGAGCCACACTTTGAATCTCACTGCTGTGGTCCTGCCACAGCAGACTGTGACTGAGCTTCTCGTGTTTTCTGATCCGTGGACCCCCTTCAGAGACTAAGTCTAAAAAGTTACGGTTTGCTTCATATGCACAATGTGTACGATCTATCACATCGTCAGGTCACCAAATGCCGGAAAAAACGGGACTTCTGGACAGCAAATCAATATGATTTTGCAGATACCGATTTATTGTTTATAATTTGCCCTAATTGTACATTTCTAGAACCATCATCCATGTGGGAACACACTTTACAGTTGGTAATTTTAGGATATTGATTCACCCCTTCAAACCCCTGAAAGTCAGTAATTGGTGGTCTTCAAGATCTTTGCCGCCTCCCATTATCGTGAATCTTTTAATTTTGGTGTTTTGTGTTTTCAACTTCTCTCTCGATTTAGCATAGTTGATATTCCAGCCTAGACATTATAGCCTAAAGTTAAATTATTTGCTTTCTCCTATTTGTTTCATAGTTTCAGTGTATTTCATATGTAGTGTAGGATGCAGGATTTCTAATAGCATATTTTTCTTCTACCAACACTTCCTGCTTGAATGGCTGATTAGCAGCAGGACCCTTCTGATGTGTTGATATATCTCCTTCTCTCTGGGGAGACATTATAGCAACTTTTCAGTACTTAAAGGGGCTACAAGAGAGCTGGAGAGGGTCTTCAGACAAGGGCATAGAGTGATAGGACAAGGGGGAACGGCTTCAAACTAACAGAGGGCAGGATTAGATTAGATATTGGGAATAAATTCTTTACTGTGAGGATGGTGAGGCACTGACACAGGTTGCCCAGAGAAGTTGTGACTGCACCCTCCCTGGAAGTGTTCAAGTCCGGGTTGGATGGGGCTTTGAGCAACCTGGTCTAGTGGAAGGTGTCCCTGCCCACGGTGGGGGAGTTGGGACTAGATGGTCTTAAGGTCCTTTTCAACCCAAATAATTTTGGAATCTGTATACAGAAGAACATATGTGCATCAGTAGTGCACTGCCTAGACACTGTGTATTACAGCAGTTAGGTCCTTGCAAATCAGTAATTCTTTAGATGAATTTGAAGATTTAAGTTTTCTACCCTTATAACAATGTTGATTGAAGTTAAGAATAGCAATTGTGTTCAAGTGTAATTGAGTTTTAATTATAAATACTAAAATATAACTGATAACTTGGTTTGTTGCACAGCTGGTGATGAGGACTGAATTGCTATAACTAAGGTTAAGCTTTAGTGTAGACATAGCTCAGGTTAAAGCATCTTATAATGATGTCATCCTGAAAAAGGAAGTCTTAGAGTATTAAAGATACTTAGGGCTGCCAGTTTTAAGCTCGTGCAATTCAGGAAGCCATGTGACTTACCCACATAATTTGTTAGAGTTGGTGTGCCATCGGCATGTCTTTTGAGGTAGGTCAGCATGTAAAAATATAAATGTACAAGATACTTAGCCAGTAGCAAAATGCTATATAGTTCAAAGGAGCTTGTCTCAAGTCAGGAGGAAAAAAACATTGAATTTTGGGGACTGTATTGTATAGTAACTGGGGCACTGGATAAAAGCTCAGGGGATTTGGATTCTTGCCTTGACTCTGCTGCTTTTTCACAGGTAACCTTACAAGTTTTTAATTTGCTGTCATTTTTCAGTCTATAAATTAAGATGATTTTTTGTAAGGTGTAGGATAATGCAATTTCTTCACCTCAGTGGTATAAGCTGTATTATTTGTTTAGGGAGTAAGTTTAAGGTATTGTTCCTATTGGAGTATCAGTGATGTGGAAAGCAAGTTTATGGGTGAACACATGTTGGAATTTGTGCAATTTCAATTCACTGTTACTCCTCCTTAGTATTGTCTTAATAGTAAGCAGGAAGAATCAGAATAAAGAATAAGTGTTAAAGCTTGTTTGACTTTTATATGCCATTTGTTTGTAAGGTTAACTGATGCCAGGACTGCTGAATTTTAAGCAAATGAAAAAGAGCTACTTGTGATTACTTTTGTGACTTACCTGCTCAGTGAATCCTGCTATAAAGTTCTAACTAGTTAGAATAATATCTATATCTGGCACTTCATGCTGGCATTAAGAACACATATTAGTCACTCAAGAAAAATGTTGACTGAGCTTTATTGTCAATACTGAGCCCCAAATTACCTCATAAATAGTACTTATTTTCCCTCCAGTAATGGAACCAAGGCTTTAGTTGGCTTCAGTCAATTCTAAACTATTTCCTGGTTTGCTATGGCAATTTGCCTTTATATCAGGGCAGCTATTCAATGTGACAAAGATTCCTCTCCTCATTATATTTTTCTTCTGTAGAAGTTAGCCAATTTAGTTTTCTTGGTACTGTAACAAAACACCTGAGTGCTGTTTTTACTGGTGTGAATATTTAATGACAACCAGAGAAATTTTACAGAAAAATACTCTTCCTGGTTGTGTTGCTCAGGCAGTTAGCTTACAAAGAATGTGTAGGATAAACAACATACTGCAGTTCTTTTACTGCTGCAGCTTTGAACACAAATAGCTGGTTAATAGGCTCCCCACTGATTTAATCCTGCTTGTAATCTATACCTGCTGATTTAATAAAAGTAACTTCTCATTTCTTGTTTACTACTTGTTTTTGTTTACTTACTCTGTTGCACTGCTGATTGGTGGAAAGCTTCTAAACTTTAGTGTGCACAGTGCTGTAGTCTCATCATGAACAGCTTTCTTTGGCTTCTGTCATGCTGCATTGTTTGAAGCTGACTGGCAGGATACAAGAGAACAATTGGGAGCTGGAGTAGGTTCACATCTCACTGCATATGCTTTAAAATTGGCAGAAGAACAATGAGGTTGGGGAAATCCCCCTGAACAAGTGCTGCACAGTAATCTGACTTCAGCATTTGTGCAGAAAAGATTCCCCAAATTGTGGCTTTTTATTCTGAAATGTACAGGCAAATTTTAGTAGGTCCGGAATTGAAAGTTTTCACTTAGAATCTGCCTGTAATTGTTGATAAATTGACCGTTTCTTTGGATGCTTGGATTCCCTTTTTTTGGGTTTGGATGGACAAAAGCCTGATGCAAAAGAAGCATACTCTAGGTTTTGCTTAAATGTGCAATTTTAAAGTTACTGTTTAGTTGAATTGAGAAGTTACATCCCAGAGCTTGTCTTCACTTCATCTTAATTTTGTGGGAGGGTACTGTCCTGCTTTAAGGACACGTTTAAATTGTATTCCTCTGATATTTGAAATAATTGTACCTCATGCTGTAGTTTTGCATCTTTGAACATGAAGAAAGGCTGACAACTGGCATGGAATCTTGCATCTTTGTGCTGTGGAAAGTTGTGTTTGAAACAATGTTTGACTCTCAGGTGTTTGGTTGAAGTCTTTTCTGTTTATTAGATAACTCAAACGTTGATTTCATGGACTCAAACTAAATTTTCTGAGATTGGCTTCTGAACCTTGCTGTGTTAGTGTAAGCCTACAGCAGTGCAGTCTCTAATCACCAAAGCTTATTGATAGTTCTTTACTGTCTTTCTGTAATAAATCTCCTCTTCTGCGGGGGAAGGGGGGGGGACTTGAATATAAACTTAACAGCCATATCAGGGAAAGAATTAAAGTGTGTCCATACTGATGAATTCCACAAAGTTAATAATGAAAATACCTTTTTAATTCCTTTGTATTTAAATTTTGAGTATCTAATGTTCTGCTTGTCCCATGTACCTGTCTTGCAGACTGATGTCTTGTCTATGCACAGTTAGTAACAAAAAATGTTTTGCTGTCACCTATGCATCTCAAATTAGGTGAATGTAGTAAGAGAATAGAAGGCCTTGTACCTGTTGCAGGCTAAATTGGTGGCAGCCATTTAAAAAATGCTGTAATAGTCTCTTTAATGATAAGAAGTTTTTACTTGAGCCCAGTGTCAGTATGCCTTTCATCATGTGGGAAACCTTCAATGTTTTGACCAACAACCACAGACATTCCAATAAGGATTTAAACAGCTCTCCTTCCAGCAAGAAGACATATAACTGTTTATTTGAATGCTAATGTTTCTCCAGCCTTTGAAACTCCCATCTTTTTGGCTGCAATAGGACAGAGAGAGAGAGAGAGCAGGGTAACTGCCACCTCAGCAGAGGGCAAATAATGTTAGAGCATGGTTGAGTCCTGCTAGGTTGAGTGAGGAAAATAAATTGTTGGATGTTCTGGGAAACTGCTTTAACTGTTAAGCACATGCATATGAGGCAAAAGCACTTGTAAGTATCATCTTCAGATGCATGTTCTGGGTGTGGATTGTGAGGAAGATTCTTGAAGACTTCAGGACTTGTCTGTGATCTTAATACGTCCTTTCTGTCTACCTCTAGGCAGTGAAGCTAAGGAAATAGATTTTGATTCTTGTTCTATGGGTGTCCCCTGCATACTCAATTTTCTGTCAACAGTATCAAATATGGGGTCTTTTGTTCTGTTCTGGGCCTGACAGAGCAGGGGCCTGTAGTTAGACACCTTAGCTGCTAAGTTGCTTTCTTGATTTTTGCCTTAGCAAAAACACATAACGATATAATAATGATATGATATGATATGATATGATATGATATAATATAATATAATATAATATAATATAATATAATATAATATAATATAATATAATATAATATAATATAATATAATATAATATAATATAATATAATATAATATAATATAATATAATATAATGTCAGCAAGCATGCTAAGTTAATTTTAAAAAGAAAACACTGACCCAAATTAACCAAAGGGATATTCCATACCATATGATGTCAGGTCCGATATAAAAGCTGAGGAAGCAGGGGGCATTTGTTATTTACAGTGTTTGTCTTCCAGAGCAACTGCTACATGTGCTGAATCCCTTCTTCCTGGGAAGTGGCTAGACATAACTTGCTGATGACAAGTAGAGAATAAAATATTTTTGTCTTTGCACAAGCAAACTTTTGCTTTAGTAAACTGCTTAATCTAAACCTATGAGGTTTTTTTCATCTTATTTTGTCTCCCCTGTCTAGCTGGGGAGTGATAGAGCAGCTTAGTGGGCACCTGGTGTCTAGCCAAAGTCAGCCCACCACAGTCCATTTTGGCACCCAATTGGGGCAAGACAAAGTTTATATATGTGTGTGTGTGCGTGCATGTATATTTATATATTTGTATATATATTGCATGCTATAATAATAGAAGTTACCAAGTACAAGCTCGTCAGAGTTTGTCAACTGCACCACTTACCTTTTGCTGAGTTTCGGAACGTGTTAATACAAGCAATGGTTCTGTGCTTTATCCTTAGGTTGATGGCCTTGTGCTTGGGGAGCTATCCTCTCTGGATGATGGGGGAATACACCTCCCTCTGCCTTCCCAAGATTGATGTGAATGGTTTTATAATGCTGACTCCTGTGGTCCATGTTCATCCTTATGTGATCTATGTATTACTATTCATTAATATGTTTAAGATATCATGTGGTTTGAAATCTGGTGTCTTTCTGGTATAAGAGAAAATGCTTTAGGTGAGTAGCTATTGAAATCTACCCTGTGCTGCCGAGTTCCTGGGTGGCAGGGTGAGTGGTAGGATTTGGGAACCTTCCTAGGGTGATTATCACCTTCCATTGCCTGGGACTTTACACCTGAACAGGTAAACAACCCAAACAAACTGACCAGTAAACTGATAGAAGGGTGCCTTGCCTACCCCAATGAAAACCAGAAGCTTCTTGCCCTGTATTGGTGCAGTGGTTATCTGGACTTCCTCCTGTCGCCAGGCTAGCTCAGTACCAGGAATACACCCCGAGTCCTGCAAGAATGAGGTAAAAGACCAAAAGAGGCTCCCTTTCCCAGAGTGTTCCTAGCTTTATTCTTGAAGGCTTCCAAGGGAAAAGAGAGACCCAGCACTGGGGGCCTGGGCTTTTTCAACCAATGTTAGGGGTGGAGGGAACCCAGACCTCAGCCAATCAGATCCAGTAACAGGGGAAAGGGGAGGGGAAAGGATTAAACTATGAGACAGGCTATAGGGGGGTCCAGGGAAAAAACATCCTCAGTGCAACATAAACCACATTAGTGAAATACATCTCCCCATTTTTTGTTTAACAAAGTTAAAGGAAAACCATCGGGTTCATTTTGATTCAGAATATGAATTTGCTCACCACTTAACAGCTTGCAGGAAAATTAGACTGTTTTTGGTTTGTTGACTCTATGTAGTTGACTACTGAGGTAGAAGAAATGAGACCATTAATAGCTTTGAAAATCAAGCAATGAAGGATCCCAAACGCCAGTATTATAAGGAAAAGAACAACAAAAAATAACAAAATTGTTTTAACTATACAAGTCCACTGCCCTGTGAGCCCCCAGCCTTTGAACAGTTCATTCAACCAATCCTCGGATTTTTGCTTCACTTGTCCGATCAAGCTGTTCATGCTTCAGAGGGCAGTGTGCATGTTAGGAGCTTTCGAGGTGAGGTTAATTCAGCAAAGTCCTGCAAATTCCTGGCACTCATGCCCATGCAGTAGCAGGAGGAAGTCTATAGCAGCACGATTTTGGAGTGTGGCCTGTCTGGTAATTTCCTCGTCTTCTAGGAGTGAGCTGATGGCAGTTGATGTTAAGTTTGCCTGTTTGACTACCCAGCACTCTAGGTGGCCCAATTCACCTAGAGCCTTGGCTGCTGAGACCCATGGAAGGAACAGGGACACAGCAACTCTTTTGATTTTGCCCAAGGAAAAATTTCAGAATTCCAGTTTGGGTCGAATTTGTCAGCACTTCTCTTTTGGATTTTGTTAGCGGATTCGTTTTTGTGAGTCCATTCGCCAATTAAGGTTTGGTTTGGCGCCAACAGGGACAACTGCCCGACAGTACAAGGCCCTCCTAGTAGCCGAGAAGGGATGCCTGCCCATGCCCGATCTCCACAAATCAAGAACAATCCCTTAGGGAGGCTTTTGGGACTTGAATGAGATGGGTTGTCTGCTGTAACGTGGTGTAGGGTATTAGACCAACTTTAGCAGTGAATTCTCCATTATATTGCAGTATGTTGTGGAACTCATTGGTGCTAGAAGGTTTTGGGATGACAATAAAATGAATGCAGTATGGTGCAGGGGAGGAACCCAATAGCTCTAATTCTTGCGGTTCCTGGGCTGCTTTGGGCAAGTTTGGTAGCCAGACCTCTATGGGGTTCTTAATAATTAAAGATTGCTGCTGATTTTTGTGTGTTTGGATGCTGTGTATCTCAAGAACTTGGTAGGACATATATATGTGCTAAACCTGTCTGGATATCCTTCAGCTTTCAATGGGATCCCTACCAGGCAGGTGGACATAGGGTCTTTTGCTGCTGCAGTGGACAGGCATATGCTTTCCTGTTGAAGCATTTGTGCCAGGGTCACCCAGATGTTTTGACGTGGCTGAGGGATGATCCATGCAGCTGCCAGACTGTTCAGTGTTAATACGATGACAAGTTGGATGGGGCTCATTGCGAGCTTGAGTGGGAGGTAGGTTTTCTCTAAAAGGGAAAAACAAACATTTTTAATGCATGTTCAAATCACTGTTTCTGCTGGAATGTAGTCACATTTAGGAAGATTTCTTCTTCTCCTCCTTCCGGCGGCGTCTTCTTTTTGAAGCAATGGCTACTTGCTTCTCATCCCCTTCTGCTGGAGCTGGATTTTTTGGAAGAAAAGGTTTGACCCATTTCTGGGAAATCCACCGAGGGCCTGAGGGGATGGATATGCATGCATAGCCACGGCCCCAGGTAACAAGCTCATAGGGACCTTTAGTTTCCCAAGTTCCTGTGTCCCTAATCAAAACTGGTGGATGCTGGGAGAATTTGAACTGATTACCACTGTTAAAGTGACGTACCACAGGTGGACTCGTTTTCAAATGAACAATTCAGAAAACTGATAGTAAACATGACTTTACAGAGCTATTGCTGTGGAGACATCCACACAGTGGAACTGCTCTGTCTAGCCAGGACCTGCTTGAGTGTCTGGTGGGCACGCTCAATCACAGCTTGGCCTGTGGGGGAGTGGGAGATGCCAGTTTTATGTTCCACTCCCCACTGCTGGAGAAACCACAGGAACTCCTTGGATATGTATGCTGGGCCATTATCTGTTTTGATTTCCTTAGGGATCCCCAGCACTGAAAAGGCTTGCACTAGGTGTTGTTTAGCATGTACAGCCCTTTCTCTTGCATGAGCAGATGCATAAACTGTGCCTGAATATGTGTCAATACTCACATGGACATATTTGAGGCAACCAAAACTGGGAATGTGTGTGATGTCTGTCTGCCACACTTCACAGCTGCCAAGGCCTCGGGGATTAACCCCCATACCCAGTGATGGCATGGCCTGGAGCTGGCAGCTGGGACAGGAGGCCACAATAGCTCGAGCCTGACTCCGTGTTAGCTGGAACTGACGGACCAGACCTGGAGCATTCTGGTGGTATTGCTGGCGGCTCAGTTTTGCCTGTTGGAAGATGTCAGGGAGGCATGATTTCTCAGCTGGGGCTGCAAGGGAGTCTGCCACTCAACTCCCTTTGCGATTTCTTCTGGCAGCTCGGTATGTGACCGGACATGCATCACATAGAAGGGATGTTCTCTATGTGAAACTAAATAGATTTGAAAGTAACCTGAAGAGATGCTTGTTCTCAATGTCTTTGAGAACTGTCTGCTCTACTCTGGACACTACCCCATGTACATAAGCTGAGTTGGTTACCAAATTAATTGGCTCTGAGAACTTCTCAAAGGCTCTCACCGCTGCAGCCAGTTCAGCTACCTGGGGCGACCCCTCCACAAACTCAACATCAGCTTCCCAATGCTGAGTCTGGGGATTTCTCCAAGTCATCACCCACTTGTGTGATGCCGCAGACACCTCCGTGAACACTGTGAGAGCTTTGAGTGGTCTCCGACTCCTCTTTTCATGAGGAATGAGGTGGAATTCTTCATTGAACAATTTATGAGCTGGGCCGTGGACTGATATCTGTCCACTGTAGCTGTCCAGAGATATTTGGAGACTAGCATTGCTCTGGAGCAAGTGCTCAAACATCTCTTTGGTCAGCCTTTCAGGAGAGTTCCTTCCCTCCTCAGAAAGTTTGACTGGGAGGTGAATGCATGCAAAGTCACAACCAGCCAGCTCAGGCAGTCTCATCCTTGCCTTCCAAATCAGCTGAGCTATCAGCTCTTGTGGCTTGGTGATGGTCTTGGATTTTGATGGGAGAGGAAGACCCACTCCATGATTAAGAGGGAATCTCTGTGCCCCTTGATCCACTGGAATATCAAACCATGCAGGTGTGGTAGCTTTCCCAAAACAATAAATTTGAAAGGCGGTTCGGGCTGCTAACGATGAGCCTGCCTTTTGGCCAAAGCCTTCTCTACTTTTTCTATTGCAGTTTTTGTTTTTGGGGTCAGTTCCCTGGGAGAAACCAGCTCTCTCTCTCCCTTCAATAAATTGAAGAGGGGGTCTAGGTTTTCATTGCTGAGGCCTAGCCAGGGCCTGACCCAGCTCAGACCCACACAAGGAATGGAGGTCTGTCCTGGTTTGAAAGGACAGGTGTTTGCCAGTAAAGGCAGAAGTTTCCCTTTGAAACAGAGACTTTGGTTCCACTCCCCCCAAGTATTATAATTGTTTGAATCAAGGACTCTGAGGCAGAGATAAGGGGGTGGGAATAGCAGCTCTTTTACTATTATATCTAACTGTACAAGCAGAAACAACAGCAGTTGTTAAAATTGCTAACAGAACAGAATAGATAACTTGGTGTCAGTCCCTTTAGGTGCAAGCACACTGTCTCTGTACTTAGTCCCAGCCCGGAGCTGCCGAGGGCAGGCGGGAGCAGAGGCAGGAGGGGGCGGCAGCGGCCACGCCGGTCCCGGGCGGGAACGGGCTGGAGCGGCGGCTCCTCGCTCACCGTGTGTGTCCGGGGGATCAGCTGTGTCCGCAGAGGCAGGAGGCTGGAACGGGGCAGATGCAGGGCAGGTGATCACAGAGGGTCTGGCTCTCCTGTGCTCTGGTCACGTGGGCTGAAGATCCAGGCATCCTCCTCCAAGCTCGCCGGAAACACGAGTCCCCTTTGGAAGCCTCAGAGGCCCCTCCGGGATCCGCTGCAATTGACACCTTTTGTCTGGAGTCATAAGAGACCCTGGGTGTAACCCGGCCAGCTCCATTGGCATGATAATGGGAAAAATTCTTTCAATTGACACAGTAATAGAAAAACACTCAACCTCCAACAAGGTCTGCTAGGGTTTTGGGATTACAACTGATTTCCAATTTCTGCAGGATGACAGTCTGTGCAGTGATTTCCAAGCCCAGATAGTTTCAAGGTTGCATCCTTTGAACTTTGTCTTCCTGCAGTTAAAATCCAGCAGAGGTTAAAAGTTTTATCAGTATGTCAAGTGTGTGTTGTTGTATAGAGTCATTGGGGGCACACACAAGCACATCATCCATGTAGTGGTAGATGATGGCCTCCCTTCTTTGCGCGCACACAGCAATGAGGCTACATACCACTGGCGGATGGAAGGACTGCATTTCATTCCCTGCGGGACTACTTTCCAGCGGTACTGCTTTATTGGGGCTTCTCGATTCACTGTAGGAACTGAGAATGCAAACCTTGGGGCATCTTCAGGGTGTAGGGGGTTTTGGAAGAAACAGTCCTTGATGTCCAAGATAGCCAATTGCCAATTTTGGGGAAGCATCGTTGGGGAAGGAATCTCAGATTGGAGTGACCCCATGTCCTGAATCACTTTGTTTATTTCTTGGAGGTCATAGAACAGCCTCCAGTTGTCTTTGATTTCTTTATTACAAAGACCGGGGAATTCCAAGAGCTTGTTGTGTCTTCTGTGTTGTTTTTTGCCAATTGCTCTTCCACAAACTCCTTTAGCGCCTTAAGCTGCTCTTTACTCAATGGCCACTGTGCTACCCATTTTGGGGTGTCGCCCAGCCACGTTAAATTGTGGGTAGGGCGCTTCACAGTGGCCATCTCAAAAAATCCTGGGATGACTTAGGGATAATGATTATGACTCCCCACTGGGACCTGGTGTCTCTCACCCATAGGGGGCACTTATAGTCTGTAACAAATGAATGGACACTAGCCAGCCTTCCATCTGACCCCTCAATTTGCACAGTGCTTTTCCATCCTTTCCAATTTGATCCTTCCTACACCTTTGATTTTTCCAGCCATGGGTTGCAATTCCTAATGTGATGGCCACATCCTTTCGGGTATGATGGTCACATCTGCCCCTGTGTCAAGCACCCCTTGCACATGGAGATGGTCTGATCCATGGGTTAGGTTGCATGCCAGAGAGGGTTTTTCCTCACCCACCGCTTCTGCCCAGTAGACGTCAGGTGATTTTCCATCTACTGGGACCACCTTTGGAATGGGAATGGCCTGGGCGAAGATTTGCTCCTCAAACAGGTGGAATGGTGGTTGAGGGCAGCATGCCAAGAGAATGAGGCAAGTTATGTCTCCCTTGATGATCATGGGAGCTACCTCAATCTCCAGGGGTGTGTGTGCTGTATCCCCAATAACAAAATGCTCACTGTGTCATTCCATGTGGTATATTGTCACGTCCAGTGAGTTTTTTGGCAGGTCCACTGTAATGACTTTCCAGTCGGTAGACCTGAAATTAAAGTCTTTGGTAGTCACAAGCCTAAAACAGCAACAAGGCAGTCAAACCTTGTTAATTAAACATTTGACATTTTTGTTTTCCTGCATTCCCACACACTGTATCTCTTCCTCCCCCTTTTTTATTAAGAGGGAGACTTTTGCGAGTGTGGAGCCCACTGCATTTGTATCTGTGTACGTGATTGTGTTAATGGCAGGCACGCACTCTAGACTCAGTTTTTTGTTTATTGATCTTCTTTTGTTTCTGGCTTTGTAGATAGTCTCTTGTGAAGTGTCCCGGCTTTTTGCACTTGAAGCAGATGAAATGTTGCAGCTGCTTTGGTGACATTGGTTGTATCCTTGCTCCTGGTGTTTCAGCTGCAGTAGTCTTTGGGGGTACCTTTCCCAGATTTCTCTCCTGTGCACTGAAGAGTTCTGCTTTTCTGTCGCAGGATTCTATCATCTGTGCGAGACTAGCTGGTGGTTCGAGGGGAAGGTTGAGAATAACCCTGCGGCAGATTTCATTAGCATTCCTCTGAGCCATCTCCTTAATCAATTATGCCTATATTGCTGGGTCATGCACTCTCCCCTCCACTTACATCTGAAGGCGATCCAGAAACTGCAAGAAATTCTCTGAGGCAAAATTTTTAATGTTGACATAACTACCCTTGACTTCAACCGTTGGTAATTGTTTAAAAGCCTTTTCTGCAACATTTCCGATTTTATCTGAAACAGACTTGGATAACACTCGAGTTTGTTTTTTCAGGACAGTGCCATTTCCCTTTACCAGTTCCTTTGTAATGTTATTATCATCACCATCTTTTGCATCATCAGAGCTTTGCTGAAGGTCTTAGGAATATCTTCAGAGATCTTTTCCACATACTTTCCCAGAGCTCATACTCTGAGGGGGTTAACAGGCGTGGGAAAAGATCTTTGATGCCATTAGGTACCACCTCATTTGAAGTAAAAGTGGCTCTCATCATGCCTTTAAAAATTTCACTGCTTCTACCAAATTCTCTTTGTACTTTACAAATTTCCTTTTTATCCTGATAGGACAAAGGCTGAAAACTTCTCTTGTCATTTCTGCTACCAAGATAAATTACAGGAGCACCTAAGGGTATATTTTCCTCTTCATGGTTCTGACTTCCAGAAAATTCCCCCTTTCTTCCATTATCCTTGGAGCTAGGAGACATTCCACCCTCCACCCCCTGGGGTCCAGGAAGGGATTGACTCCCCTCCCCCTTTTGGGGCAGCGGGAAAGGCTTCTCACTCCTCCTCCCCCCCCCCCCCCCCCCACCCTGTTGTACTATCTCCCTCACAGGGGCTGCGAGGTGGGCCCCCCGCTTCCTACACCGATGCCGGAGGCTGCAGGGGGCCCACCCTCCTCCCTGCTCCAGTGGCAACTCAGAGGACAGGCCCCTTCTCCCTCGCCCTTGTTCCTGTGGCAACCCTGGAGGCAGGCCTCTGAAACCGGAGCAGGGGATGGGGCGGGGTTACAGGGTGATGTCATGTGGGGCAGGCACTTGAAGGAGGGGGGGACGGGCCGGCCAAGGGCAGGAATGGGTTGTGGGACGAGAATGGGTTGGGGGCGGGGACGAGAGGGTAGAAGGGATTATGGGATGAAGAAGCCAACACGTGGCCGCCACCATAGTGAAACCCCCTCACCACGTGATCTGCAACTCCCTGATTACAAGCCACATGGCTGGCGCAGTCTTGGATTTGGCCTATGGCCCCTTTAGGCTCAGCCATGCGGCCGGTGCTCTGAGGAGAAGGAAAGTCACTTTTAGAACTTTCACAACTGTGTTCTTGAGGGAAAACAGGTGGGATAGAAGGGTACAGGGAAGATTCTCCGACAACTTGTGCAAAGTTGTCAGAGTCAGGGTACTGAGGGGGACTCAGGGGCCCAGAACAGCTACAGGCAATTTGGGTGTTTTGCTTTTTTTGGGATGGCCCGCATGTCCCCTCCATTTCAGGAGCAGAGGGATTTGGAGGAAGGAGAGGGGAAGTCGGGGGACATTGCTGCAGCTGCCTGTTGTTCTCTGTCTGAAGCAATCGTTTGTGAATTTGTAAGAATACCAGGAGAAACAGAAGGACTGTTTCATCCCCATTTTCCATTTTAATGTTAATAATTCTCTTATTTTATCCAAAAATAAAACCTAATTTATATTTTGCAAATCAAAATCTGAAATTTCATTAGATACCCAGCAGGCAAAGTGTTCTAATAGTTTATTGGAAACTGTAATATCTCCAGCACTTAAAATTTCCCTAAGATGGGAAATTATTCTCTTTTGCTTATCAGAATGCTGTGCGCCCATTTTGACGTTTTAAAAGCAATCTGCACAGTTAATCTGCCTCCTTGCGCAATAACAACACAAACAAAAGCAGTTTTTCTTACCCCTGCCTCTCAAGATGGGAGAAAAAGGATGCGGGAGCTGCGCTGCCAGAATTGTGTAACTACAGACTGCATGTGCCACATTCTGCCGGCCACCACCAGCCCTGATACCCTGCGGCTGCTTCTGGGCCCTCCTCTTGTGTCGTATCTGCCGCAGGAACACAAGCTGCGCCGGTTGGACCGACGCCAATTTCATAGTTGCCACTCACACTGGCAAAGTAGCTCCATGCGCACTGCCGCTGCCACCACTGCCGTTGTGCAGGGTCCTAACGCCACCCCGCAGCCACGCAGTTGCTGGTCAAACTGGAGAGCCTGCCTCCCCTGCAGCTAGGGGCTATTTCGGGGTCCCCGCCAAACACGAAGGCATCTTACCCTTCCCACGGACCTTGGCTTTCTGTGAAGCTGCACAAGAAGTTCTCATTCTGAAGCTGACTGGCTCTGACACCACAGCGAGCTCCCGGCCTCTTCCTCAGCCCCCAAGGTTGCGCAGAAAGCAGCTCTCGAGTGGGGGAGGTAGTTGAACAGTCCAAAAGGCTTAATGAATCCATTAAATAGGACTCCAGCCATGCATGGACTCTAACTGTCACAAAAGCCACATGTTGGAACACCAGCTTCAGTGGTTATCTGGACTTCCTCCTGTCGCCAGGCTAGCTCAGTACCAGGAATACACCCCGAGTCCTGCAAGAATGAGATAAAAGACCAAAAGAGGCTCCCTTTCCCAGAGTGTTCCTAGCTTTATTCTTGAAGGCTTCCAAGGGAAAAGAGAGACCCAGCACTGGGGGCCTGGGCTTTTTCAACCAATGTTAGGGGTGGAGGGAACCCAGACCTCAGCCAATCAGATCCAGTAACAGGGGAAAGGGGAGGGGAAAGGATTAAACTATGAGACAGGCTATAGGGGGGTCCAGGGAAAAAACATCCTCAGTGCAACATAAACCACATTAGTGAAATACAACATATTGGGGCCTGGTCTGTTCCTACAGAGCCACAGTTCAGTACTCTCAGAGGACTGTAGTTGAGGCAGGAATCCAAATTGCATTTGAGAACACTATGCTTGAGACAGGGACTCAAACCACAGCAACTACAGCAATTGCTCAAGTAGTGAAAAAGAAATATGGATAAGGAGAACTATAGGTCCATATCATCACTTAGGAAGGGAGAATCGCGCACAGAATCACTAGGTTGGAAGAGACCTTCAAGATCATTGAGTCCAACCCATGCCCTAACACCTCAACTAAACCAAGGCACTGAGTACCACATCCAATCATTTTTTTTAACACATCCAGGGATGGTAACTCTACTACCTCCCTGGGCAGACAATTCCAGTGCTTTATCACTCTTTCTGTAAAAAACTTTTTCCTAACATCAAACCTTTATTTCTCTTGGCACAGCTTAAGTCTGTGCTCTCTCATTCTGTCAGTTCATGCCTGGAAAAAGAGACCAACCCCCACCTGACTACAACCACTATTCAGGAAGTTGTAGAGAGTGAGAAGGTCACCCCTGAGTCTCCTTTTCTCCAGGCTAAACAACCCCAGCTCCCTCAGCCATTCCTCACTGGGCTTGTGTTCCAAGCCTCTCACCAGCCTTGTTGCTCTCCTCTGGATGCCCTCAAGCATCTCAACGTCCTTCCTAAACTGAGGGGCCCAGAACTGGACACAGTACTCAAGGTGTGGCCTCACCAGCACCAAGTACAGGGGAAGAATGACCTCCCTGCTCCTCTGGCCACACTATTCCTGATACAGGCCAGGATGCCATTGGCCTTCTTGGCTACCTGGGCACACTGCTGGCTCATGTTCAGTCATCTGTCAACCAATACCCCCAGGTCCCTTTCTGCCTGGGAACTGTCCAGCAACACCGGCCCCAGCCTATAACGCTGCAGGGGGTTATTGTGGCCAAAATGCAGGACTCTGCACTTGGACTTATTAAACTTCATCTTATTAGACCCTGCCCATCTATCCAGCCAAGGATGAAGAAGGAGAATCAGCAAAGGAGGGGTTAGATCAAAAAGCTGTTTCTTCAACATAGAAATTGAAAGGAGTGAGGCAAATCAAACAGAAAACCAAAGTTACTCGGTCCCTGACTCTTGATGATTGCGAGAGAGAGACAGGGACTACTGATTCGTGATCAGAGTCTGAATTTTACTGTGAGCTACATATGCTTATATACCATTTTTAGGAAGGCTAGTAGTTTTTTACTACATTCATTGGGTTCAACATCATACAGACAAACTTTAAATTTCTACTTAGTAAATCTTTTTTCCTGTCCTCGATCCAATCTTCTTGTAATTTTCAAAGCTCTGTTTGCTCTTGCCAAGGCATCTTGGTTATCAAACTGCATATGCTAATTAAATCTACAGTACTGTCAGTCTCAGCTACCACATCTCCCCCATTCCTTTCAACCAAAAATACACTCTTAAGTGACTTGTCTATTATTTTTTTCACACACTGTACAATACAAGGAATAACTGCTACAATGCATAATATAATGCATAATACATAGAAACTTATTTTAACTAAATTTCTTATCCATCTACTTAGTCCATAAGTCTGTTAGAGATCTAACAGGTGCTGATGAGATTCTACTTGCAGGCATCCCCAGAGGCTGAAATCACGAATCTTTAGAAGTCAATGTCAGGGCTGAAGGGCAATTTAGCTAATTTTTTTTTTCTCTAGGACTCATTCTGAGGCGATCAATGTTTGTTCAGATGAGCAGGTAACTTTGGACCTGTGTGTGATAAAGGACATGCATACCTTCTCCCTAGGTTAGTAAATCAGTTAGGTTTCATCATTGTACACTGAATTAGGGATCTTTACGTAGAAACTTTTAGAAATTGCCTCTGTACATGTAAATCTTCAAAGCAGTATTGCTCTGCCAGGGATTAAATTTGATTTGATTTCATTTCAAGATTTTTTGTATAAATATTGCACTTTGTTGAGGGAGCATATTCCCCCTCAACAACATGTGTCTCTCATTATTGAACATGAAGGCAACATAAAAAGCAAAAAAACATGGCAAAATGTAATGGGTGGTGTTTGCACCACTAATTAGTGGTTTGTCTGAAGTTTCTTCTGTCTTCACTCAGCCAGGATTAAAAAACACAAAGGAGACAAATTTTCTCGTGTTCAGACTTGGTTGTTTATTAAATCTTACCTAAAGTACAGAGAGTTCAGCAACACTCCTAGCTACCAGCTAAAAGCGAGGAAAATGGAGGTGAACCTAGCTAGCTACAAGGTCTCTTAAAGCTAAACAGTCCAATAGAGAATTAACACATATATTATTTATACTTTTGACCCAATAACCAAACTTCTCTGACCCGCAGTGCAGCACTAAATGTTCAACCAGAAACTACTACCTGAAATCATGAAGAAAGAGGAAGAACACCTAAAGAAGACACCACTGAAAATCCTCCATTTTGTCTCATACCTATTACTATATTATAAAACCTCAAATTTAAAGTCCTTCACCATGTGAAATCACACACTTTTATTTAACTACACACCTGTGACTTTAACTCCATGACTCAAATTTGGAAGCTTTCTCCAAGCCCTCAGGTCAAAAGCAGTTTTCTCCAGGGTGTCAGGTCTAGATAGCACAGAAAGCTCAAAAATCCCCGGTTTCTGGGATCCAACATCTCCCCCTTCTGTTTGAACCATGAACACTACGTTGACAACTTTGTCAACGCTCTGGTGGATATACTGAAGTAGAGAAGGCACAAATGCCATGATTACTATGATGACAATCAGTACATACATGCCCATTTTCAAAAATTCCCTCCACAGTGGTGTGAGACAGCCTATTAGACAGAACAATCAACCATGATCCGTCTTTGATTTTGTAGATACCATACTGAAATTGTTGTGTACTTTTATATATAAATAGCTAATTGTCCTGGTTTGAAAGGACAGGTGCCTGCCAGTAAGGGCAGAAGTTTCCCTTTGGAATAGAGACTTTGGTTCCACTCCCCCTCCAAGTATTATAATTGTTTGAAGCAAGGACTCTGAGGCAGAGATAAGGGGGGTGGGAATAACAGCTCTTTTACTAATATATCTAACTGTACAAGCAGAAAACAATAACAGTTAAAATTGCTAACAGAACGAAATAGATAACTTGGTGTCAGTCCCTTTAGATGCAAGCACGCTGTCTCTGTGCTTAGTCCAGAGCCCGGATTTGCCAGAGGGCAGACGGGAACAAAGGCAGGAAGGAGGGGGGAGGGGCAGCAGCGGCTACGCCGGTCCCGGGCGGGAACGGGCTGCAGCGGCGGCTCCTCGCTCACCGTGTGTGTCCGGGGGATCAGCTGTGTCCGCAGAGGCAGGAGGCTGGAACGGGGCAGATGCAGGGCAGGTGATCACAGAGGGTCTGGCTCTGCTGTGCTCCGCTGCATGGCTGAACGATCCCAGGCGTCCTCCTCCCGGCTCGCCGGAAACGCGAGTGCCCTCCCGGAAGCCTCAGAGGCCCCTCCGGGGCCGTCCCCACCCACCCCTTTGTCTGGACCCATCAGGGACCCTGGGTGTAACCCGGCCAGCTCCATTGGCATGATAATGGGAAAAATTCTTTCAATTGACACAGTAACAGAAAAACACTCAACCCCCAACATTATCCACCCCGAATTTTTTCCATGCCAACATGCTACATCATACTGAAATCTTTAAATTATATACATACATGTAGTTACAGGCACAGTATCATATATAGTTCACCCTAGAACAAGGTCCCCTTGGGGTATGCATTGGGTCTCTCCATCCTTTTGCATCACCCACCAAGTGCAACCTGGTCCTTGAGCGAAAACCACCCCACGAACAGGATTGTCTTTGCTGGAAGCAGAGTTCACCCAGACAGTTTTCCCTAACATGCCTCTCAGGTGTACCACTGGAACCTTATCTCCATCTGCTGCTCCCAAGGGCTCTGACTGGGCAGGGCCTGCTCGGTTAGTGGAACCTCGGGTATTCACTAACTATGTGGCCTTTGGTAGATTGATCTCCCAGTTCTTGAAAGTCCCCCCACCCAGTGCCTTTAAGGTGGTTTTAAGCAGACCATTGCACCGTTCGACTTTCCCAGCCGCTGGTGCATGGTAGGGAATATGGTACACCCACTCGATGCCATGTTCTTTAGCCCAGGTGTTTATAAGGCTATTTTTGAAATGAGTCCCATTGTCTGACTCAATTCTCTCAGGGGTACCATGCCTCCAGAGGACTTGCTTTTCCAGGCCCAGGATGGTGTTCCGAGCAGTGACGTGGGGCACAGTGTAGGTCTCCAACCATCCAGTGGTGGCTTCCACCATGGTCAGCACGCAGCGCTTGCCTTGGCGGGTCTGAGGCAGTGTGATATAGTCAATCTGCCAGGCCTCTCCATACTTATATTTGGACCATCGCCCCCCATACCAGAGAGGCTTCACCTGCTTGGCTTTTTTGATGGCAACGCACATGTCACAGTCATGAATAACCTGAGAGATGCTGTCCATGATTAGATCCACCCCTCGGTCTCGTGCCCACTTATAGGTGGTGTCTCTGCCCTGATGTCCTGAGGCATCGTGGGCCCATCGAGCCAGGAACAGTTCTCCCTTATGTTCCCAATCCAAATCTATTTCCAACCCCCCTATCTTTGCAGCCTGATCTACTTGCTGGTTGTTTCGCTGTTCTTCATTAGCTCTGCTTCTGGGGACATGGGCATCTACATGGCGAACCTTGACAAGTAGTTTTTCTACCTGATTGGCAATGTCTTTCCACTCGTCAGCAGCCCAAATTGGTCTTCCTCTATGCTGCCAGATCGCCTCTTTCCATTTCTTCAGCCACCCCCACAGAGTGTTGGCTACCATCCAGGAATCAGTATACAAATAGAGCTTTGGCCACCTTTCTCTTTCGGCGATATTTAAGGCCAGTTGGACAGCTTTAAGTTCAGCAAATTGACTAGATCCTCCTTCTCCTTCAGTAGCCTCTGCAACCTGTCATGTAGGGCTCCATACAGCTGCTTTCCATCTCCGATTCGTCCCTACGACGCAACAGGAGCCATCAGTGAACAAAGCATAGCATGCTTCCTCTGCTGGCAACTGGTTGTAGGGTGGAGCTTCTTCAGCCCGTATCACTGGTTCTTGTTCCTCATCTGTGACACCAAAACTTTCACTTTCTGGCCAGTTTGTAATTATTTCCAAAATCCCAGGGCGATTTAGTTTTCTGATCCGCGCGCGCTGCGTGATGAGGGCAATCCACTTGCTCCACGTGGCACTGGTGGCATGATAGGTGGAGGGAACCTTTTTGCTGAACATCCACCCCAGCACTGGCAGTCGGGGTGCCAGGAGAAGCTGTGCTTCCGTACCAATCACTTCTGAAGCAGCTTGGACTCCCTCATAGGCAGCCAAGATTTCCTTCTCTGTAGGAGTGTAATTACCTTCGGACCCTCTGTAACTTCTGCTCCAAAATCCCAGGGGTCGGCCTCAGGTCTCACCAGGCACCTTCTGCCACAGGCTCCAAGACAAACCATGGCTCCCAGCTGCAGAGTAAAGTACGTTCTTCACATCTGGTCTTGTCCTGACTGGGCCAAGGGCTACTGCATGGGCAATCTCCTGTTTGATCTGGGCAAAGGCTTGCTGTTGTTCAGGGCCCCAGTGGAAATCGTTCTTCTTGCGAGTGACCTGGTAGAGAGGGCTCACAATCTGGCTGTACTCAGGGACGTGCATTCTCCAAATGCCAATGGCACCTAGAAAAGCTTGTGTCTCCTTCTTGTTAGTAGGTGGGGACATAGCTGTAATCTTGTTAATAACATCAGTAGGAATCTGACGCCGTCCATCTTGCCACTTCACTCCCAGGAACTGAATCTCCCGAGCAGGTCCTTTAACTTTACTCTTCTTGATGGCGAAGCCGGCTTCCAGGAGAATTTGGATAATTTTTTCTCCTTTCTCAAACACTTCTGCTGCTGTGTTTCCCCATACAATGATATCATCAATATATTGTAGATGTTCTGGAGCCTCACCCTTCTCCAGTGCAGCCTGGATCAGTCCGTGGCAGATGGTGGGGCTGTGCTTCCACCCCTGGGGTAGTCGGTTCCAGGTGTTCTGAACGCCCCTCCAGGTGAAAGCAAACTGAGGCCTGCACTCTGATGCCAAAGGAATGGAGAAGAATGCATTTGCAATGTTAATGGTGGCATACCACCTTGCTGCCTTGGACTCCAGCTCGTACTGGAGTTCCAGCATGTCCGGCACGGCAGCGCTCAGCGGTGGAGTCACTTCATTCAATGCCCGATAGTCCACAGTCAGTCTCCATTCCCCATCAGATTTACGCACAGGCCAAATGGGGCTGTTGAAGGGTGAGTGGGTTTTGCTGACCACCCCTTGGCTCTCCAGCTCTCGGATCATCTTATGAATAGGAATCACAGCATCTCGCATTGTCCGGTACTGCCGGCGGTGTACTATTGAAGTGGCAATTGGTACTCGTTGTTCTTCTCCCTGCAGAAGTCCTACTGTAATTGGATTCTCAGATAGTCCAGGCAAGGTGTTCAATTGTCGAATACGCTCTGCCATCACAGTTGTGATTCCAAATGCCCATCTTAGTCCTTTTGGGTCCTTAAAATACCTGCTCCGAAGGTAATCTATGCCCAAAATTCATGGGGCCTCTGGACCAGTCGCAATAAGATGTTTCTTCCAATCCTTTCCAGTTAAACTCACTTCCGCTTCCACCAGGGTGAAGTTTTGCGATCCTCCTGTCACACCAGCAATTGAAACAGATTCTGCTCCCACGTGTCTTGATGGAACTATTGTACACTGTGCACCTGTGTCCACTAAAGCTTTATATTTCCGTGGTTTCGAAGTGCCAGGCCATCAAATCCACACGGTCAAAAAAACACGGTTCTCCCTTGCCTCACCCTGGCTAGAGGCAGGGCCCCTCTAAGCCTGTTTCTCCTTCTTTTCTGGGGCATACATCTTAGAGGTTCCCCCAAGAGAGTCAGACATGTCATTATCAGTATCACGTTCAGCACTTTGGCTGCGAGAAACAGGAGCGGCTCTCCTTCTGGTGGAACTTCCTCTTTCAATCTTTCCTTCCTTCAAATCCCGCACTCATTGTGCCAGAGCAGCCATAGGCTTCCCATCCCATCTTCTCATGTTCTCTCCAGAATCTGCAAGAAAAACCACAACTCATCTCGGGGAGTGTACCTCCTCTCCCAACTGGGGGAACGTCTGCGTTGGGTACCAGGGTTTCTAATCTGTACAGCTGAGATTTGGAGGAGGTCCTCCTTAATCTCCTCCCTGAGTTTCCAATGATTCTCTTGTATCTTATCTTCTAAGTCTCGCAAGCGTGTTTCCACAGCTGCAATCCTAGCATGAGTCGGGCCATGTACTGCATCCGCATATGCACGAAGCTTCTTTGCCATATCGAGTACTGTCTCATACACCTCATCTCTCTTCATTATCGCTAGGGCAGACGCATATTCAGGTGTCCAGGCCACACGAGTTTTCTCCACATCACCGGTGTGCATGGTACCAGGTCTGGATTTCTAGTTGTTACGTCATCCGAAAAAATAATTTCTGTTACTGCCATTTCCCTGAGGCGTTGGACCCCCTGCTCTATGGTTTTCCATCGGGTCTGCTGCACATACAGGTCATCTGCACACAGATATCTTTGTGCCACGCTATCCAGGACCCGTGCCCAGAGGCTTTGAGGGTTAGCCCCCCTCATCATGCCTTGGTCGATAACAGGATCATGGGACAGAGACCCCAAATGTCTCGCTTCAGAGCCATCCAAAACTGTGGCCTCACCTGCCGCATCCCAGAGATGAACTAGCCAGCTAATAATAGATTCATCAGGTCTCCAGGTGTCATCTTTTCTTAATCCATGAAGATGCTTTAGGGAAAGGGATTCATTATTAGTCTTTGCTGTTCCACTAGTTGTTTTAACTCCTGATTTTACATCAGGAGGTGTTGAGGGTCCCTCTCCAGCATCATCATCATCATCCACCAGCCGATCGGTCTTCTTGGTACACTTCCCACTTGTACTGGTAGCCACAGCCATTGGTTGGGGCTTATTATCCAGTTTAGTTGCTGGGTTTCGGCCTAGGGGGTTGGCAGCAACCTGAGTAACTGGGATAGAAGATAATTTATCTCCCTGTTCCCTCTCCTCTGTCTCCTGCTCTATAGTGCCTAGCAGGGTGCGATATGCATGTGCCAGGGCCCTGCTCACTGTAATAATCCTTTTCTCTTTAGAACCATCCTGGCACTTCCCCTTTAAGTATCTTGCAACCTCGATTGGATCTTGAATCTGTTCAGGTGGGAATTCCCAGATTATGGGGTCAGAAAATTCCTTTAAAATCTGGCCCATTTTCTCCCATTTGCCATTCCACTCAAGATTCCTCCTGCCAAGCTTGACTCCTAAATCAGGAGTCTTCCCAGCCCCTTTAGAAATCTCGACCTTTATTCTGTATAAACTGCAAATGGTGCAACAAAGACTTTCTAAGTTAATTGCCAGAAAGATGATTTCCTTAATATTCAGGGAGATTTGAATGTTTTCTAATAAAGATGTAACTGCCAGCAGGCAGCTGTGCCGACGTCAGCTCCCCAGTTTGCAGCTAAGCTGTTTTTCGCACCCTGCTTTTTGCTCTCTGCTCCCCGAGCTGCAACAGCAGCGTTCCCTTGTATGTGGGTTGCGGCAGTGATATAGGTGCTGCCAGAATCCCCCCGCCCGCTCCGGGGGCCGGTGCTAGGATCGCTGCTGGATGTGTGGTTTGTGGTGAGTGGGGTTTGGGTCTCCCTGATTCAGGGCTGTTTACCAGGGTTTTTGGAGGTCTCTTTTCTGTTGGGAGTTGCTCCACAGGAACAGAATGCACCCTGTTCTCTGTCTGAGGTTTTTACTGTGATTTTTTAGGTTTTGTCCCCACTCACACTGGATCCGCAGAGGGGAGGGACATTCCCATCACTCGGCCCTCTCCCTTCACTCCCCCGTAGCCTGTAGCTGTGTGGGCTGCATTTCAGGGATTTTGGTCATGGGAATCATCTCTTTGTTTCCTACCTGTGCTTTGCATTTGCTTGCTATAACTTCATATACTACTCTGCAAGCAGAAAGGAGTTTTGCAGCTGCTGGATTTCTGAGCATGGACGCATTGTACAAGCTGAGAAATGGATTAAACAGATTTTTGGGTCCTCATTCAGAAATTGTTCCTTGGACAATTTAAAAGATCCTTTAATTGGCCTCTTGGGAAAATAGCTGGATGGTCTTTTATCATTAATTCTATTTTTTCAAAAGCTTCCTTTTGAGATCCGAACATTGCGTTTCCCATTTTATAGATTGCCCTGAAGATAATAAGTTCCTACCTGAATGGCAGTCAGCTTCTTCCTTGGATCCCTCTTTTTCCACGAATGACCAGTACCACGGACTCCTGTTCCACCTTTCACCAGTGCCAAGGGATTCTCTAAGCTCCTTTTCACCCCGGGAACTTTTCCAGCTTCTAGCTGCTTACTTTATCTCTTTTTCTTCATGGAAGTCCTGACTCTTAAGCTTAAGAGGTGTCTTCCTTCCTGACACAGGCACACCACTTGTAATGGGTGCTGTTTGCACCATTTAATTAGTGCCTTGTCTGAAGTTTCTTCTGTCTTCACTCAGAGCCAGGATTAAAAAACACGAAGGAGACTACTTTTCTCATGTTTGGGCTTGGTTTTTTATTAAATCTTATCTAAAGTATAGAGAGTTCAGCAACACTCCTAGATGCCAGCTAAAAGCGAGGAAAATGGAGGTGAACCTAGCTAGCTACAAGGTCTCTTAAAGCTAAACAGCCTGTCCTAGGTTACAATGTAAAGATTTGCCTAAAAGTATGTCTTCTGTCACCATCTGCTGAAACCAGGTTGGGCAGTGTTCCTTATCTCTGTTGGAGATATCCTCTGCTAATGGACCATCTGTTAAAAACCAGGTGGGGCAGTCATCTTTATATTTTTCATGAGCTATCCTTCCTCCAGGAAGATATCTTCTATTAATGGGCCATTGAGTCTCACTGCATGACTTATAAAATTACTTCATCCCATTGTGACGTGCTCCACCCAGGGGGAGGAGCCAAGCCTTTCCTACCTAGATCAAAACTGAGATTTGGAACAGCAAGGCAGCCCTTACCCACTGTTTTCCAGAGAACAAGAGCTACCAGACCTTTCTACAGAATCACTACTTCAACAAGACCTCTTCATCTGGACTGCTGCCACCACCCTAACTAGCAGGGTGTCAGGTTGTATTCTGACTCTGTCAGTGGTTTTCTTTTGTACTATTGTATGTATTTAATTTTTCTCTTTTTTTTCCTGTTAAATTGTATTTCTGACATGGAAACTCACTGGATTTGCTTTCAAACCATTACATATTTTTGATGCTCAGTGAGGGGCAACAAAGTACTGAAAAATGTCAGAATTACAATTTTGTATTGTAGAAGCCACCTCTTCACTATGATGCTCAATGTGCTTGCATGGATGTTATATCTAGTTCTCTATATTTTTCCACACATGGGGAACTATCTGCCAGTTGTAATGCTATTGCGTAGACCAGGGTATGGTATAAAAATTGATTTATTGGTGTATTATGTCTATTGCATGATAACCTCTGAGGCAATGAACATCATTCAGAATATATACTCAACTTTGTTTGCTTGTCCTAGTCTAGGCAGCTATGTCTGGGGCCTCAAGAATCGTACCCAGCCCCTGGGGGGAGGGGTAAAAATTATTTTTTCCAGTTTTTCAGGCCTGACACAGCAGTTTTTGGAAATGTTGAATTCTCTCTGGTTGCCAAGGACAGCACAGTGTTGTTGTTAGTTCTGCTTTGTCTTCTCTGCACAGCCTGCAACACGCTTAGAAACAAAACACTACATGATGTGGTGCAGCATCTTCTTGAAAAAGAAAAGGAAAGGACCAAAGCAACAGTGTCCTTATCTATGCAGACTGTCACAGAGGAGAAAGGAACCAAAAGCACTGTCAGCATCTCCACATAAACTGTCACCGAACTACAACAGCCTAGACCAGTAGCAGTTGCCCCCATTCAGAAGAAGAAATCAAAGAGCAAATCAGTCGAGATAGTGACTGACAAGGGTGGGGCAGGACCTTCACACCCAGTGGAAGAGTCAGAGCCAGAAATCATCACTCACTCTCTGTCCCAGGGCGAGCTGCGTGACCTGTGGAGGGAATTCACTCGCCAGACAAATTACTCCATCCTGACCTGGTTGCTACGCATCTGTGACACTGCAGCCAATGACACCATTCTGCATGGAAGTGAGGCCATGCAACTGGGATCGCTGTCCCGGGGTGTGGTCATTGACCAGGGGATTGGGAGAACCCAAGAAACTCTCAGCCCCTGGCGGCGACTGCTGACAAGTGTAAAGGACTGATACCTTTATAAAGAAGACCACCAGGTGCAGCAAGGAAAATGGAGCACAATGGAACAAGGTATCCAATGCCTGAGGGAATTGGCTGTGCTGCAAATAATTTTTTCAGAAGACGAGAGATTTCCTAAGAGCCCAGATTGTGTCCGGTGCACATCTTAAATGTGGTTGAGTTTCACACGGCTTGGACCAGAGATGTGCTCCCATTACATGGCAGCGCTGCAATGGAGGAAAGGTGAGGACATGGTAGGCGTCTTGGTCAATAAACTAAGAATTTACGAGGACACTGTCACTGCCCCATTTCGTACCCATGTCTCTTCTGTGGAAACAAGGTTGGTTGAGCAAGTCTGGAACTTGATTGAAGAGGGCCATCAGAAGCAGAAAAAGGAACTTAAGGAAGAAAACTACCACATCTCGCCAGAATGAACAAGAGTCTCTGCTGTTAGGAGCTGGCGTTCCCTAGCCAGGGAGAGAGGATACACTCCATGAGGTAAGCTCTATTTTTTTCTTCAGGAACATGGAGAAGACATGAGGAAGCGGGATGGAAAACCCACCTCCTCCTTAGCAGCCCGTGTACATGAACTGAAAAGAGGGACACCTAACACAAGAAGCTCATCTAGAGTCAATGCTGCTTCGGTCTCTCATGCACAGAACTCCAGACAGTATTGGAATGATGATGCGACTAATCTTCTTGAAAGGACTGCAGGAACCTATTTACAGAAAGAGAGCAACGTGTACCAAGACCAGGAATATAGAGGCCCTGCCTCTAGCCAGGTAGAGGAGAGGGACAATCGCATCTATTGGACTGTGTGGATCTGATGGCCTGGCACATCTGACCCACAAAATATGAGGCTTTGGTTGACAGACACCCAGTGTACCCTGATGCCATCAAGGTATGTAGGAGCAGAATCCATTTATATTTTTGGGGTAACAGGAGGATCCCAGCAGCTGATTATATTGGAGGCTGAAGTGAGTTTAACTGGGAATGGGTGGCATAAACACCCCATCATGACTAGCCCAGAGGCCCCATGCATCCTTGGCATAGACTATCTCAGAAATAGATATTTAAAAGACCCAAAAGGATATTGTTAGGCTTTCGGGTTAGCTGCTGTAGACAGAGAAGACATCAGAAAACTGAATTCCTTTCCTAGTCTCAAAGATGACCCCTCTGCTGTGGGAATGCTGAGAGTTGAAGAACAAGAGGTACCAATCGCTACAGCAACAGTACACCGTCGGCAATACTGTACTAACAGAGACTCTGTGATTCCCATCTATGAAATGATTCATAAACTGGGGAGCCAAGGAGTGGTCAGCAAGGCTTGTTCACCTTTCAGAAGCCCTATATGGCCAGTGCATATGTCCAGTGGAGAATGGAAACTGATGGTGGATTACTGTGGTCTGAATAATGTCACACCACCGCTGAGCGCTGCCATGCCAGACATATTGGAGCTTCAGTACGAGCTGGAGTCCAAGGCAGCAAAGTGGTACGCAACCATGGATATTTCCAATGCCTTTTTCTCCATTCCTTTGGCAGCAGAGTGCAGGCCCCAGTTTGCCTTTACGTGGAGGAGAGTGCAGTACACCTGGAACTAACTGTACCAGCAGTGGAAGCACAGCCCCACCATCTGCCATGGACTGATCCAGACCACACTGGAAAAGGGCAAGGCTCATAAACATCTACAGTATATCAATGATATCATTGTATGGGGGAGCGCAGCAGGGGAAGTCTGAGAAAGGAGAGAAGATTATCCAGATTCTGCTGAAAGCTGAATTTACCATTAAGCGAAGTAAGGTTAAAGGACCGGCTCAAGAAATTCAGTTTCTAAGAGTCAAGTGCCAAGATAAACGTTGTCAGATCCCAACAGAGATAATCAACAAGATCACCACTGTCTCCACCTACCAACAAGAAGGAAACAAAAGCTTTCCTATGTGCTAATCTTTTGGAGAATACACATCCCCAAGTACATCCAGATCATGAACCCTCTCTACCTGGTCACCCACAAGAAGAATGATTTCCACTGGGGCCCTGAACAGCAACAAGCCTTCACCCAGATCAAACAGGAGATCACTCATGCAGTGGCCCTTGGCCCAGTCAGGACGGGACCAGAGGTAAAGAATGTGCTCTACTCTGCAGCTGGGAACCATGGTCTGTCCTGGAGCCTTTGGCAGAAGGTGCCTGGTGAAACTCGGGATTGACCACTGGGATTCTGGAGTCAAAGCTACAAAGGGCCTGAAGCTCCCACAGAGAAGGAAATCTTGGCTGACTATGAAGGAGTTCAAGCGGACTCAGAAGTAATTGGCACCAAAATACAGCTGCTTCTGGCACCTCAACCACCTGTACTGGAATGGATGTTTAAAGGGAAAGGTTCCTTCTACATATCATGCCACCGACACCATATGGAGCAAGTGGATTGCCTTAATCACTCAGCATGCCCGTATTAGAAATCCGAATCGCCCTGGGATTCTGGAAATTATAACAAACTGTCCTGAAGGTAAGACATTTGGATTATCTGAAGAAGAAGAAGAGCAAGTGGGTCATGCCAAGGAAGCCCCACCATATAACGAGCTACTGGAGACTGAAAGACGATATGCTCTCTTCACTGATGGTTCCTGCCGAATTCTGGGCACTAACTGGAAATGGAAAGCTGCAGTATTGAGCCCCAGACGGCAAATTGCATAACCTACCGAAGGACAAGGTAGATTGATTCAGGTCGCAGAGCTTAAAGCCATCCAGCTGGCTTTGAATATTGCCAAACGAGAGAAGGGGCTGTCCTGGTTTGAAGGACAGGTGCTTGCCAATAAAGGCAGAAGCTCCTCTTTGAAATAGAGAATTTAAGTCCTTTCTCTCCCAGGTATTATAATTTTTGAATCAGGAACTCTCAGGCAGAGATAAGGGGGTAGGAGTAACAGCTCTTTACTAATATATCTAACAGGACAAACAGAAACAACAGCAGCTATGAAAAATTGCCAACAAAACAGAACAGATAACTCAGTTCCAGTCCTTTCTTTCAGCCGCAGGCACACTCTCTCTGTGTTTGGTCCTGGTGGTGAAGACGGGGCAGAGCCCACACAGCTGCGGAGGTGGCAGACGGGAGCAGAGGGGGGGGGGGAAGCCAGCAGTGGCTGCGCTCTGTCTCAGGTGGGAGCAGGGTGGAGGGACAACTCTCTGCTTACCGTTTGCGTTCTGGTGGTTAGCTATGGTTTTAGAGGTGGTAGGCTGGAGCGGGGCCGATGCAGAACAATGTCTCACAGCAGAGAGAACATGGCTCCTCAGGGTTCCGATTGCATGGGCTGGAGACGGCAGTCTTCTTTCTCAGAGCTCGCCAGTGAGGGAGCAGCCCCCAGAAGCCAGTTCCCCACCTACCCCTTTGTCTAGAGTCTTGAAAAGAGCCTGGGCATAACCTGGCAGGTGCTCTTAGCATAATAATGGGAAAAATTCTTTAAACTGCAACAGTAAGAGAACAAAACCCAACCTTCAACAGTGGCCGAGGCTTTGTCTCTACATTGACGCATGAAAGGTAGCTAATGCTCTGTGGGGATGGCTGGATCACGCAAAAAAAGACCAACTGGTAGCACAGAGGGAAACCCATCTAAGCTGCTGAGATTTGGCAAGAGATTACTGCCTGAGTAGAGAGGCTGACCATTAAAGTTCGACATGTGTATGTGCACATACCCAAGAGTCGGGCTAATGAAGAGCATCCCAACAACAAGCAAATGGACTGAGCTTTCAAGGTAAAAGTATCACAGGTAGATCTAGACTGGCAGCGGAAGGGAGAATCATTCCTAGCTCCTTGGGCCCATGATGCCTGTGGTCATCAGGGTAAAGATGCAACATACCGATGGGCCCGTGACTGAGGGGTGGACCTTCCTATGGACAACATCTCACAGGTCATCCACAACTGCGAGACCTGCGCTGCAATCAAACAGGCCAATCTGGTGAAGCCTCTGTGGTATGGTGGACAGTAGTCGAAGTACAGGTATAGGGAAGTGTCACGGTGTGACTAGAGGGTTTGCCAATTTTAAATATTTAATTTCCTTTAGAGATAGGATTTTGGAGTAAAGACAACGCAGGCTTAAAACTTAAAACAAAAGTACAAGAAGAAATTTATTAATAACACACAAAAAAAAGAATTCGAAATAAGATTCCTAGATTATTCTCTCCTCCCTTTATTCCATATTCCTTACCAACAACATACAGAGAACACTTCAGTCAGTTATTTACCCAAATAATCACTTCAGTTCACTTAAGAGAGAAAAGTTCCTTTTTCTGCTTTAGAATTAGGGGGTGTCTTCACCTTCACAGTCTGCATTCACCGGGGACTTACAGAACCATGAATTTTCCTCTCATTCCCACAGTCTTTCCAGAGCCGTGTTATGGGTTACGATGCATACATGGAGTACTACTTTTAAAGGCAGGCTGCTGAAAAACAAAATTCTCTTCACTTCCTTCTCTATCAAATGTCTCTGTTCATATTCCAGTCCCAGAACAGAGAGCTCAATTTCCCGAGGAAAAAAAAGTCTTCATCTCAAGCACCCATCCTCCCCAAGTGTATTTCACAGTTTAAAGGAATTTTAGTGAAGTCACAATCCCCTCATAGCCCCACAAAAAAGGTTTTCAGCTACTTATCAGTTGCATCTTTTCAATCTCTTCCCATCAGGAACTTTAGCTTCATTCCGCCGACTTCTGTGGACTCCATGCTTTATTCCTTCTCATTAAGGGGGTTCAGGAGATCGAGAATCTTATCCAGGCATAAAGAAGTTAAAATTGTATCCAGATCATGAAGAAGAAAACATGCGGCTGGTGCTGGGGTCCATGCGGCCCCGCCGAGCCAAGCTGGGGCCGGACTAAGGGCTCCCCACAGAACCGGTGCCAGGCAGGGGTGCCGACTCGGGACTCCGCAGAGCCGGTGCCGGGCTGGGATGCTGGGCTGGGCCCCAGACCGAGCACGGAGCTGGGCCAGGGCCCCGACTGGAGACCCCCGCTCCTCTGGAGGCCGGAAACTGAAGAGACCCCAGCACTTGATCCACTGTGATTTGTGAAAGCGAAATAACTTTTCATTGGTTTCCCGAGCTGTCCATCACCAAATCAGCTCTCTGAGTGGTGCCAACAGCTCACAGGGGAAGCTCCCAGAGACAGGAGAGTCCCCTCCATTCCTGGGCTACGTGGAGCTTTCCCTGAGGGGAAAACCACCACTCCCCCTGAGCACATGAAACCAACACAGGAAGCCTGGCAAATTGACTACATCACCCTTCCCCAAACCCGCCAAGGCTAGCGGTATGTGCTGACCATTGTGGAAACAACTACAGGATGGTTGGAAACCTACCCTTGTGCCTCATGCTACTGCCCGCAACACTATTTTGGGCCTGGAAAAGCAAGTCCTTTGGAGATATGACACCCCTAAGATAATTGAGTTGGAGAACGGAATCCATTTTAAGAACAGCCGTATAAACACCTGGGCCAGAGAAAATGGTATTAAATGGATATATCATATCCCTTACCATGCACCTGCTACCAGAAAAGTTAAACCATGCAATGAACTCCTTAAGACTTACCCTGAAAGCACTTAGCAGAGAAACCTTCAGAAATTGGGAAATGAACTTAGCAAAAGCCACCTGGATGATCAACACCCAAAGGTCCATCAATCGAGAAGGTCCTGCCCAGTCTGAACCCCTGGACACAGTGGAGACAAAGTCCCTGTGATGCACATAAAAGGTCTTTTAGGAAAGACTGTTTGGATTTATCCCACCACAGGCAAAGGCAAACTCATCTGTGGGATTGTTTTTGCTCAAAAACCTGATTACACTTGGTAGGTAATGTAGAAAGATGAGGAAATCCATTGTGTACCACAAGGAGACCTAATTTTAAGTGAGAACTGTGTGTAAAGTTTCATTCTGTATTATATATAAATATATATATCTGTAAGAGGGTATTGGTTTGGGTATGATGGTAATAGAATAGGGGGTAGATTATGTTCTAGGTTACAATGTAAAGATTTGCCTAAAAGTATGTCTTTTATCACCATCTGCTGAAACCAGGTTGGGCAGTGTTCCTTATCTCTGTTGGAGATATCCTCTGCTAATGGACCATCTGTTAAAAACCAGGTGGGGCAGTCATCTTTATATTTTTCATGAGCTATCCTTCCTCCAGGAAGATATCTTCTATTAATGGGCCATTGAGTCTCACTGCATGACTTATAAAATTACTTCATCCCATTGTGACGTGCTCCACCCAGGGGGAGGAGCCAAGCCTTTCCTACCTAGATCAAAACTGAGATTTGGAACAGCAAGGCAGCCCTTACCCACTGTTTTCCAGAGAACAAGAGCTACCAGACCTTTCTACAGAATCACTACTTCAACAAGACCTCTTCATCTGGACTGCTGCCACCACCCTAACTAGCAGGGTGTCAGGTTGTATTCTGACTCTGTCAGTGGTTTTCTTTTGTACTATTACATGTATTTTATTTTTCTGTTTTTTCCTATTAAATTGTACTAATGTGGAGACCCTCACTGGTTTTGCTTTCAAGCCATTTCACAATCCAATAGAGAATTAACACATATATTATTTATACTTTTGACCCAATAACCAAACTCCTGTGATCCGTAGTGCAGCTCTTAATGTCCAACCAGAAACTACTACCTGAAATCATGAAGGAGGAAGAACACCAAAAGGATACACCACCCAAAATCCTCCATCTTGTCCCATACCTATTGCTATATTATAAAACCTCAAATTTAAAACCCTTCACCATGTGGAATCACACACTTCTATTTAACTACACACCCATGACTTTAACTGCATGACTCAAATTTGGAAGCCTTCTCCAAGGCCTCAGTTCAAAAGGAGTGTTCTCCACGACGTCAGTGACAGAAAGCTCAAAAAAAACAGGATTCTGGGTTCCAGCAGCAAAAGAATAAATTAACACCAAACAAAAATAAATTAGATAATAGAGGTGATTAGTAATACATGAAGGACAGAATGGTGATTTAAAACAATGCATTATCAATTCCCTAAATACTGTACCATCACGCAGAATCTGCAGTAACTGGCAAGACGCATTTTAGAGTGAGGATTTGAGGAACCATTCTTGGGTAAGATTTTCTAAGTTCAATCCAAAAAGGGTTCCAGCTATTATAGATCCAAATTCAGCAAGTCAAAATGACTTAAGTATAATTCTGATGCAGAAAACACCTAGGTTGTTGGCATACCTCCTGACCAGGTAAGGCTAGGAGTTGGCCAGGGTCCAGGCCTTAACTGATGGAGTCTCCCTAATATATTCTAAAAACCTCTCAGTAATAGTTGGGAAGGCTTCTTAAATTGATACATGTCTTTTAGATAGCTATACAAGGATATATTAAAGTCTGTAAATCAGCCGGCTATGCAATTTATCTTCAGTTGAATAGTCAATGGTACCATAGACAAATAGCAAATAAGTAAAGTAATAATATCTTATGGAAAATGCCTGCTATAAAAAGTCAGTGAATTCATATAATGAGATTAACAACATAATCAGGATTATTAATATATCAGTAGTAATTGTCTTAAGAAATTGAGGTAATATTTTCTTAGACATTTATGCATATATTAAATTAAAGCAAATAAGTAAAAAAGAAAGCATTAAATAGCTTGGTTCTGTCTTATCTCTACAATAAAATAACTATCTTGTAATTTATATGAACAGATTTTAACAGAAGTTACCTCCATGCAAACTTCACATTACTCATCTCTATATCAAAAGATTGCATCTTCTAATTCAAACAAACATATTTGAACAGAACTTAAAACTAATTTCACTGAAACTGAATGTTACTTCAAAATAATAAAAGTACACCTAAGAGAACTTAAAGTTAACATTACTGAATTGACCTTAATAGCACTTAACAGAACTTAAAAAATAGAACTTAAATTGAATAGCACTTAAATTTAACTTTGCTTAGTCTAATACTTAATCTTAACAGAATCTTAATTAATTTTGACTGTTATTACAAAAGTTACTGAAAATTTGTCATACAGCAGATGAACATGCAAGTAAACAACTTTATTGAGATAGTAGCAACATGAATTTACTGTAGGAGTTCAACTGCTGCAGCTTTTTTTAAAGAATGCTTGTACGATAGATTTGAGTTTGGCCTAATAAAAATAATGGGATATAAATATTGAAGGCTAAAACAATAAGAATTAGTTTTACACAAGTAACTTGGTTAGGTTAGTGGGTGTGTAAGAGTGATCCTTGCATACAAACAGTTGCAAAATTAAGGGTTCAGTTTATTCTAAAGAGTAAGCTACTCTTTACTGTATTTGTGGTCCTTCAATATACTTAAATGTGGAAAGGAAGAATAATTACACTTGAATTACTAAAGAACTGAACTGAAAGTTTCACAATAGAAAACTTGTTAAAACTATGGAGTAAAAGGCAAGCAACTGATAATACAAGTGAGGGGTCCCTCAGGGGTATTGATCTGTATCAAGTGGCAGTTCTGATAGCTAAGGCTGCTTCCCCCAGTGCCTGAAGGTGCCTGGGACATTTCAGCAAGGGCCCATTGTGGGGGCCATTTAGCTTGAGAGATAAGAGTAACTCAGCCCCTGTGTCTATGAGACTGACAAGTGGTATCTTTTGTCCTTTTAATGTCAGGGTACCTTGGCATATGGGGCATTGTTTTAATATAGGCTGTATCCAGCATATTTGGGCTCTTATGCACTTTGCCCTGGTAGTCCAAAAACTCCTGTGGGAAGCAAATGAACAGATGAATCAAGTAACGTGACTGTGCTGGAGGTTGCCAGGTCTAGTCCAGTGTTCCCTGCTGTGGTGGGTTGTAGATCAGCGATGGTCTGGTGAAGGCTGCTTGTGGTGGCTGGGCTGGGGCTTGCTGCAGTGTCCACTCTGGTTTGCAAGCCCCACAGATTCCACAAGCAAAGCTTCTAACCCTTTTTCCACTGAGCATCAAAAATTACATACTGAGTTGGGGTTAATAGTAAGTTGTGCAGTCCTTTTAAATTATAAGGGGTCATAAGATGAGTTGACAACGTAGACCATAAAAGATTAGCAAAGTAGGGAGATCTCAGCCTGTGTTCTGTAGCTGTGCAGTGTAGTTCCTTAATTTCCGAAATAAGCCAGGGGTTCCCACTGTGGGGTATTTCCCCTGGCACCGTGAAACATGACTGACACAACTATTTTTGCTGTGATATCAAAATCCTCCTCCTTCAGAGCCTTTTTCTTTAATCACACACAGTTTTCATGGGGGTCAGGAGGGAATAGGTCAGGCTCAGCATCTGGATCTATTGGTCCCAGGTCAAAGGGGACCCTCTCCTCTTCACTGTTAGAGCCGCAGTTGGCAATATAGGCTGCTAACAGAATGCCTTCCCCTCCTTTGTCTGGGCAGAGGGGGGGGTTGATGTCTGTGTCTGCTCTCCAGTATCAGGAGCACCAGTTTCAAGCAGGAGGAAGAGTCAGAGTGGGGTAGGGGGCCGGCAGCATCCGCAGAAGATGCAGCCTGAGACTGCTCTTGCTTTTTCAATGTTTCAAAAATCACCCTCCAGGCCGGGAGCATACGCACTGCCTGCTCATGTACCATAGTAGCCAGATCATGGAGCTTAACACTGATCTTGTCCCAGTAGCTGAGGGTAAAAATAGAAGAAGAGGTGGTATTGGGAAATGTGTGACACCCATCGTAAAAGTGACTTTAAGTCATGCTTTGGGATGGGGGAGCCATGCTTGCCCAGAACAGTGACCATGGTTTTATAGATGTCTCTCTCCTCGGACATGTTCTGTTCCATAGTTCAGTTCCCCCAGCTCACCTGTCATGTCGCAGCAGGACAGGTGATTGTGGGCCAATATGTGGTTCTTTCACCGACACGATCAGTGCTGGCTGCTCACCAATTGCCACCAGTTAGGCCGGTTCTTCTCCTCACACAGGAGCATCAATTCTCTACGACTGAGAGAGAGACAGGGACTACTGATTCGTGATCAGAGTCTGAATTTTACTGTGAGCTACATATGCTTATATACCATTTTTAGGAAGGCTAGTAGTTTTTTACTACATTCATTGGGTTAAACATCACACAGACAAACTTTACATTTCTACTTAGTTAAACCTTCTTTCCTGTCCTTGATCCAATCTTGTAATCTTCAAAGCTGTTTTGTCTTGCCAAGGCATCTTGGTTATCAAACTGCATACACTAATTAAATCTACAGTACTATCAGTCTCAGCTACCACACCTGACCTCATCAGAACTTTGAGACTTGCTTAAAGTTTACAGCCATCAACCAGGTGAGAGGATTTCTGCATGGTTGCTTTGATGCTGGGATAATAGGACCAACAGTCAGCAGTTAGAAAGTCATGGATCCCAACAGCTGGGATCCCTTGCTAAAGATTGGGAAATTGAAAGAGGAATTGGAAAGGAAGGAGCAATTTTCAGGCTTTGGAAATGGCTTCTCTCAAGCGTGAGGGCAAGATATCCATTTAAGGAAGACCTTGTGAACTCCTCAGGGAAGTGGACCACTGCAGACGAAGGTATCCAGTGCTTGAGAGAACTAGCAGTGCTGGAAGTTGTCTATAGTGATGTAAAGAATAATGTCCCTAAAGATCCAGATTATTTATCTTGCTCAATGGCCCTGCGGAGGAAGGTGGTTCAAAGTTCCCCTGCATCATATTCCTGTAGCTTGGTAGCAATGTATTACCTGAAAATTTATGTGCCAGCTGTAGAGATGGAACCAGGAAGACACTGAAACTTAGAAGAAACTATGGGTACTTCCACATCCCTACAGGCCAGCACCTCAGCTTTTAGGGGCAGCCCAAGAGATCAGGTCTCTCCTGTTCCAGTCAGAGGTAAGCCCCAAGCGCAGGCCACGTAATGAACTGTGGTTCTTTGTGACCAGAGGGAGGACATGAGGAAGCTGGATGGTGAACCCACCTCTAAGCTGGAAGCCCATGTTGGTGAACTGAGAGGGAAGAGAGTTGTTAAGAAGGGGTAACCCAAGAAGACTGTCAGTGTAGTTGCTGCAGAAAGACAAGAAGACAATCAGCGAGCTCCCAGACACAAGTGAAATCATTTCCTTTGATCCTGGTGAGGGGACATCAGTGTGGCTTTTCAAAGGTCAGACAGCCAGTACTCTGACCTGTAACAGGAAGAGAGGGTCCCTGCCTTTGGCCAGGAGGAGGAAAGGGATGACCGGGGCACACTGGACTGTGTGGGTTTGATAGGCTGGCACATCAGATCCACAGAAGTATAAAGCTTTAGTAGATACCGGTGCACAGTGTACACTGGTACCATCAGGGTACAGAAGCACAGAACTCATCTGGATCTCTGGAATGACAGGGGGATGCCAAGAGTTGTCTGTATTGGAGGCTGAGGTGAGCTTAACAGGGGGCAGATGGCAAAATCACCCCTTTGTTACTGGCCCAGAGGCCCTCTGTCTCCTTGGCATGGACTATCTCAGGAGTACTTCAAGGACCCAAAAGGGTATTGATGGGCTTTTGGTGTAGCTACAGTGAATACAGAGAAGGTCAAACAATTATCCACCCTGCCAGGCCTCTCAGAAGATCCCTTCATCTTGGGATTGCTGCAGGTTGAATACCAGCAGGAGCCAATTGCTACCAGGACTGTTGCACTGGCAGCAATATTGCACAGAGACTCCCTGGCTCACATCCATGAGCTGATTCATCAACTGGAAAGCCAAGGAGTGATTAGCAAGACTCATTTGCCTTTTAATAGTCCATATGGCCAGTGCCAAAGTCTGATGCAGGGTATAGGTTAATAGTAGGCTATTGTGGCCTAAATGAAGTAATGCCACCACTGAATGCTGCTGTAACAGACATTAGAGTTCCAATATGAACTGGAGTCGAAGGCAGCCAGGTGGTGTGCTACAATTGACATTGCCAGTGGATTTTTCTCAATTCCTTTGGATGCAGAGTGCACGCCACAGTTTGCTTTCATTTGGAGAGGTGTCCAATACACCTGGAATTGACTGCCCCAAGGGTGGAAGCACAGCTCTACTATGTCATGGACTGATCAAAACTGAACTGGGAAAAAGTGATGCCCCTGAATATCTACAATATATTGATAATGACATTGTTGGAGGCAATAAGGCAAAAGAAGTGTTTGAGAAAGGGAAGAAAATAATTCAGATTCTCTGGAAAACTGAGCTTGCCAAAAAGTAAAGGAAGGTCAAGGGACTTTGGGAATAAAATGGCAGAGTGGATACTGTCATGTGCCTACAGAGGTGGCTAACAAAATTGCAATTTCCTCCACCAGCTAACAAGAAGGAACCACAAGCTTTCCTAAGCCTTGTGGTATTCTGGAGAATGCATGTTCTAGGTTATAGCCAGCTTGTGAGCCCCCTCTATCAAATGACCTGAAAGAAGAACCACTTCAAGTGGGCCTTGAGCAACAAAAGGTTTTATATGAGAAAGGAGAGAAAGGGGGGGACAGAGAGAAAGAAGGAGAGAGAGAAGGGAGTGAGAGAGAGAAAAGAGAGAGGAGAGGGAGAGAAAGAGAAGGAGAGAAGAAGTGGGAGAGAAAGGACAGAGAAGGGAGGAGAGAGAAAGGACAGAGAGACAAAGGAGTGAGAGGGAAAAGGGAGTGAGAGAGAGAAGAGAGGCAGAGAAAGCAGAGCAAGAAAAAAGAGAAAGAAAGGAGAGAGAAAAGAGAGATACAGAGGGATGCATGAGGAGAGGGAGAGAAAAGTGGAAGTAGAAAGAGGGAGAGAAAGAGGAGAGAGCAGAAGACAGTCACCACGTGTGGATCCAACAGCATCCTCTGGGTTCTTCACCCTGGACTTTGTTGTGGGGGTCCCAGAGTCATTCTTCTCGGGGTACCAACTTTACACGGTCTAAGTTTTCGGTATCTATGGGGTGATCACAATGGTGTTCCTATAACTTGGGGTGATATGTGTATGAGCAATTGCTTCCTTTCTCACAGTTTATCATGGTTGGAATTTCTGTCTAGATGCATTAACCAGCATGTGCTAGCCAGATCTCACCCCTGCCTGGCCTGGAATTAGCACCTTCCTGTCACAAATTCCTCCCCTCTGTGCTTATCTCAAGTTCCTGTTCCTGTGGCTTTTGGCAAGTTCTTTCTGTGACCTTGTCAGTGTTTGAGATGGGCAACTGTGCCTTTCAAGTCTTTATGCCACCCAGCACTACAGATGTAACCCCTTAGCTATATCTCCCAGTGCCAGATTTAAATGCATCTTGAACACCTCCAGGGATTGTGACTCTTCCACTTCCCTGGGCAACCTATTTCAACGCCTTACCACCCTAACAGTGAATTTTTTTTTCTAATATCCAATCTGAATCTCCCATGTCTCAGCTTAAGTCCATTTCCTCTGGTCCTCTCACTGCAGAAGAGACTGGCCCCCACCTCACTACAACCTCCTTTCACGTAATTGTAGAGAGAGATGAGGTCCCCCTGAGCCTCCTCTTCTCTAGACTAAACAACCCCAGATCCCTCAGCCATTCCTCATAAGACATGTTTTCTAGACCCTTCACAAGCCTTGTTGCCCTTCTCTGGACATGCTCCAGCACCTCAATGTCCTTTTTGAAGTGAGGGGCCCAAAACTGAACACAGTACTCAAGGTGTGGCCTCACCAGCACCAAGTACAGGCGGGCGATAACTGCCTTAGTCCTGATGCCTACACTATTTCTGATATAGGCCAGGATGCCATTGGCCTTCTTGGCCACACTGCTGATTCATATTGAGCCAAGTGTCAGCCAGCACCCCGAGGTCCCTTTCTGGCAAACAGCTCTCAAGCCACTCTTCCCTCAGTCTGTAGTGCTGCATGGAGTTCCTGTGACCCAAGTGCAGGACCTGGCACTTTGCCTTATTGAACCTCATGCAGCTGTCCTTAGCTGGCTTTTTACCCATCTAAGAGTCCACCCATGCAAGCCACAAGCAGCAAATTTTTCTAAGAGAGTGCTGTGGGAGATGGTGCCAGATGATTTACTGAACTCTAGATAGACTACATCCACAGCCTTTCCCTCATCTACTAAGTGGGTCACTTTGCCATAGAAGGTGTCTTGGTTTAAGACAATTTAAGGTGGACACTGAAGCTAGTTACCTCTTTAGTTTTAATGAATCTCTTTCCATAAATGAGAAACTAATACAAGTAGATATAAGTGAAAAAATAAGTCTACTTAAAAATGAAACAGCAACAGGCAAAATAATAGTTATAGGCACTAGTTGCAAAGTTGCTGAAATCCCACAGACTCCCTGTGAACAGAGAAACCCAAAATGGCAAAGTGTCTCCTTCCCCAAGAGGGTCCCCACCACGTCAGTAGAGAGACAAAGGGGAAAGACAGTGGCAGCCCTCCCTCCAAAATGGCATGCTCTTCAGGTGACTGTGTGGTCTGTGAGACAAAAGGGAAATGGCAGACTAACCCTGCTCAGCGTACCCTTGCCCCTGGAAGAAAAAACAGGAGGATAGGAGCTTATGAAGCAGTTTAGTGGCAGATGGGAATTGCTGATGTTTGTGGGGGTCAGTGCTACTGCTTACTGCTGCCTACCACCCACTGGACTTTGCTGGTGGTGGCACTGCTGTCTTGGGTCCCTGGTTTCATGGGAGGGGAAGAAAATAGACTCTTAGATACTGATGAACGGCAGCCCAACCCCAGCTTAGGCTTTGCTCTGCTGACAGGTGTTGCAAATTTTACTCTGAAATAGTTTTTGATAGTGAAATGCAGCTTCTTGACTTGCTACTTTTGTGAGTCCAGAAACCTGCCTGAAACAACCCCCTCCAGAGGCAAAAAATAAACCACAAAAGGGAGCCTCTGCCTTGAGTGAGAGAGTCAAAATAGCAAGAGAGAGAGAGAGCTGGTTATCCTGAGGACAACTTGTCTTGATATTAAAGACTGAGGCAAAAAAGGCATTAAATACCTCTCCCTTTTCTTCATACCCTGGCACTACACTATCCTATGCATTCAATAAATGGAGACTCTGCTTGAACCTCCTTTTGCTGTGAATATATTTATAGAAACTTTTTGTTGTCTTCAACTGCAGCGGACAAATCAAGTTCTAGTTGGGCTTTCGTCCTTCTCATCTTCTCCCTATATATGTCCCTCATGACATCCTTATAGTCCTCCCAAGTTATCTGACCCTCCTTCCAGAGATGATAGATTCTTTTTTTCCCCTATGTTCCAGCCTAAATTTTCTGTTAAACCAGGCTGGTCTTTCCCCAACAACTTGTCTTTCTACACACAGGGACAGCCTGCTCCTGAATATTTAACTATTCCTTTTTAAAGCACATCTAGCCTTCCTGGACACCTTTGTCCTTCAGGACTGACTCCCCAGGTACTTTGTCAATACATGTCCTAAACAGGCCAAAGACTGCCTGCCACAAGTCCAAGGTGAAATTTTGCAGACTTGGTAGCAACTGTCTGTACTGAATACAATATTGTATGTAAGCCAACGAACTTTTTTTAATAGCTGACTATATTACACCTAAGCTTGTCAAATCAGGCTTTCCTATTACTGTTGTCTTTGAGACCCTCTCTGAACTAGTTCCAAAGGTTTGGTATGTTTCCCTCCCAGCTGTTCTTGAACCTTAGGTGCATCAGGAAGAAGATAACTGGTATGAGAGAAAGGATTCTGTTCTTTCATCCATCAATTTGTTGATCCTCTTCTCAAAGTTAGTATCAGTGGAGTGTAATGGGACAGTGTCTTCACAGGAGCTTCATCAGCGATGAACCAAAAAAAAAAACCCCAAAAACCCCCAACCAACCAACCAACCAAAAACCAATTAGTATGAAAGGTATGGATCTTCAGTCTGCAGACTTCAACCTGTTTTCTGAGGCAAATTTTACTCAAGCAGCCATGAGCAATGTTAATGCATTGGCATTTGCCCATTTGTTGTGAGAAAATGGGATTCTATAAATGTAGTGGTCATTTCTTAGTGCTCTAACTCTTGTTTGAATAGCTTGATGTAGCTCTCAAAGCAAATTCTGCACCTCTTTTCTATCCCCCTGACAAAGGTAATAAGTCAAGGTAGTAAGTCCTGTAAATGTTAGGCTGGTATAAAGGTGTTAGTGTCCCTGTGCTAAGTAACTTATCCAGTTCAAGTGAAAACCTGATCATATTTTTTGTTGCATTTTTCTTGTTTAGTCTTTCAGTGAAAATGTGAGTAAAAACAAATGTCAGGCTCACATCTATAGGGAAGACTTTGCATAACAATTCTAGAATTTGGAAACTTTCATTTCCTACTTCAAAACAGATAGATGGAGTACTCTCATGGTTTACTGAAATTATTTTTTGTTTCACTTACAGCTCAAGCACTACAAATACCTCAGAAAATGTAGGGGTAGACAGATTAAATGGAAGAAAGGCTTGTGATTATAAGATGCAGGGAAAAAAACACAAATGGAGACAATTGCCTTGAATGTAGACTTGGCAAAATTGTTAGTGTCTGTAAATTCTAAAAGATATGAAAGATTCAGTAGAAACATTAGTGGCTCTGTGTAATATTTCACAAATAAGCAAGTTAAATGTGCAAGGCCATTCTGTAATGATTTCTGTATAATGTGGGCTTTGACTAGCGTGATGCTATTTGCATTTCAGGTTTTATTTGCCATTTTTCTAGTGCTACCAGTTGAGGCAAAGAGGAGGCTGTCAACTGAACTTGGTGCCTTTTAAGCTCCTTTACAGTTCTGCTTTCTGAGACTGAAGAAGAAAATTATATTTAGCAACTTCTGTACAGAATTTCTGGTACTTCATATGTAAATATCTTTGAAGTGGTTCTGATGATGTGCCATTCACAAATCTGGGAATTGTGTGGAAGAACAGTAATTGGCGTGGCCCAGTGCTGGGGGAATGTCCTAGCTGCTTTCTAGCATAAATTATCATGTTCCAGGGCATGGGAATGTTTCCAAACAAGACTTGAGTACAGATGTTAATCCTTGATTCTCCTAAATTCTTTATGGAATAAGGAACAGAAAGGACTCTTCACAAGGGGTTTTGGATGCTTCAGAATGGTAGGTTTAGGAGAGAATGCATCCTCTTTATTTTGGGACAGTAATTCTGTGCTCCTGTTTCCCTTTCAGAGGGTTTTAGTGGTTGTTTGTAGTGGTTGTTTAAACATCTTTCAGAATGCAGTCACCTTTCCAGCACCACCTTTCTAGGATGAATAGATATGTCTGCCCTCTGGCAGGCTATTGCTTGCGTATGAATGAACATACTGTGGTCTTTCATGGAAGTACTGTGCATGAAGTATGCTTTTTAGAGTTGTGAGAAATTTAATTCTGATTTAGTGTGCATGTTTGTGAATATTAAGGGGCCTTGTTTATTGTCTGGATGATGTAGTGGGGAGACATTCTGCAGTCTTGCATCTCAGGCAATGGATCTTTTATGTGAGCAGGAGACTGGAGAGGCAACTTTATTTCTTCCAGTGAACAGTAAAAGCTATTTTGAGTTGACTTTATTGATCATATAGGTTGATTTCCTGCAGACTCTTCTGTGTTTGATTGTGGATTATTGGAGTTGAGTATAGTCATAGTGTAGATGAACCAGTAAAACATTTCTATTAATCCTAACTCTAAGCAGACATACATCCTGGAAGATAGCATGTCATGTAAGCTGCTGTATATTTTAACAGTTTTGTCTAACTGTTCACTTTTTCTGTACCTCCTGGCCTGCCTTCCCTCTATGGTGTCCTGAGCTTCATTGCAACCTATGACTTTGTTGCAGTCACTTCAGGATACCATTTGTCTTTCTGTAGGTTATGAAATATGCTCTCAGCTTTGATAGTTTGAATATTTATAGAGAGAAGAGGTTAGCAATATAAAATATTGTTCCTATCCATCATGCTTTGTCAGGAACTGTGTAGTTTTACTTTTCCATGTGCTATCTTAAGTCTCATGCAGCAAATGTATGGCATGCCATGTTTTCACCAGTGATGTACCACACAATTTTGGGAATGTGTAATCTGTAAGTGTCAGCTTTGGAGCACTGCTTTGTATAAAGGATCCATTGCTGAAAGGTAATGAGCTGACTGTCAATTAATATGCAGCAGGCTTTGTGTCTGCTGATTGTTCTTCTGATTTAATGTATGTGATGGTCTGTCTTACAAGCAACAGTGGTGAGTATTTAAGGATGCAGTACAGTGTTAGAATGCTCCCTGACATCCCACAGGCTCCCTATGTGTCTTCAGGGCAACTATTTCAATCATTACACAGTTTCTGGCAGTCTACCATCCTAGAGACATCTTAGGAACATGAAAAAGAGAGGCTGTATGCTCTGCTGATATAGTGATGCTCAGGATCCCTCTTTGCCCACATTCTAGAGATCTGTGGTTCTGCCTGTGTCTGAGATAGATGTAACTTGTTCAGGAGAGTTGGCTCTTTTAAATAGCTGAATCTAAATCAGAGAATGGGCCTTCTCATCTGACACTGCTGCTCTCTACTAGGCAAATGTTCTCTACTACAAGATTTTACTTGTGTCCGTAATCAGTAAAATGTCAAAGCCCATATTTAATGTAACAATTTTATTTGTGATAAATTCAGGCTGCTGTCCACAATTAGTCTTATTCCTCATTTGTAGTGCTCACATAGCTCTACAGTGAATAGAAGTGATATAGATGAAAAGTAACTCAATAGTTAAATTTTCTGCCATGTATGTTCTGTGGTCAGATAGCCAGTTGATTGATTTGGGTTGCTGCTTAATTGCATAAACATTTCAGCCTCCCTGGAATGGCACTAAAAATGAGGTGTTTGTGAAAAGCAAGAAGGGAACAAGAACTATTAATTCCCTTTATCAGTAGCCCGCACTTATGTCTATGTCTTCTTGTTTCATAACACTAATGAATTTTCCCTGTGTAGAGAGGAGAAATAACAATACCTACTCTTCCCTTAAGAACTCAATCCAAACTTGTGACTGTTTCAGCTAAGTTTAGTAGTTTAAATCGCAACACCTATATTTAAAACCAGGACTTTGGTGAACTTGGATTTTTTTCTTTCTGTTGCAACTTTTCAGAGGCTATTTATTTTAAAGGGACTGTAGCAGACAGTCAAACTTCAAACTCTGTAATTAGGAAGTAGAGATGGAAGTTGCTTGCAAACCAAATTCTCATAATGTCTGAGGTGTGAAGTCTAGTTGTATGTCACTTATTTAAAAATAAACTGTCCATTTTTAGTGGTCGCAGAACAAGTCTGTGATAGAGCTGAGCTGGATTTATGCTTCTGAATCTGCTTTCTGTTTACAAACCTATGCTGCTTTCTTGCTTTGTTTAAATCTGATGCGGCTTTTAGTTTGTGCCTATAACTGAAGGCTCCTTTTTCTTTACTGTTGTGATCTTGTCCTTGGACCAGTTTGGTAAAAAATTAGTTGTCTCTCTTCCCCCTTGATTTAGCAATTAAAGGTTTGTTATCCTGTAGTTGAATCCTAAAATGTGATAGTCTAAAACTGTGTTAAACGTGTTTTGTATATTATGGAAAAGAATATTTAGGTTTTTAATCAAGAAGAGTACAGAAAACAGTGAGAAATATTAGCTATGATGTGCTTTTCTTTAAAATCTGAATTTTCCTCTTTTGAGGAAAGCAGCAAATTAGTATGTGCATGGAGAATCAGTACTGCTTAAGTGGTGGTACCTGAAAGTTAGATAGTGATGTTCAGTTTCAGATATACATGGCATTTGTTTGAAGACTTAGGGAAGCTTATGTTTAAAAACAAACAAAAAACTCCCAAGAAACAAACCCAGAAACTACCCTTTAAACTGAATTTTTTAAGACCTAGGCTGGAGAAGTTTTGCTTGTTTTAAGTAATGTTACAACTGTATTGACTACTTAAAAGCAGAGAACTTGTTCAGCTTTTAAAAACATTTATCATTTACCTTGAATCACTTGTTCCATTTTGATAGCCTCCTTCATATAGAAAATATAGCATGAGATGTCAGTTTAAATGCCAGTCTAACAGTGCTCTATCTTCTATGTGAAAGGAAGTATTCTGTACATTTTTCCATGTTTGACATCATGGTGTTTTGAATAACCATGTTCCATATTCATATCAATTTTTTGTTTTTGTTTTCAATTTATGCACAGCACTTGCTCTGAAATTTGGGGACTGAGTACACCAAACACGATAGATCAGTGGGATACAACAGGCCTTTACAGCTTCTCTGAACAAACCAGGTGAATATTCTGCCCTCTCGCATCATAAAAATCTTGTGGGAGGGATTGGCTTTGGAGGGTCTGTAATGGGATGCTTTAGCCATAAAATAGACTAAAATGATTCCTAGACCTCTCATGGTACAGCATTTTGAAGTATTTCCTTGCCAGTGTAGAAATCAGTGTGTTCACAGCTGATGTTTTGACCAATGAAACTCTTAATTCTACAATTACTCCTTTTTCATGCCAGTGCTATTGAAATAATGGGAAGACTTGTTAAATGCAAGCTCTAATGTGGTATTTATATTAACAAAATTGGAAAACTTAATTCTTCAGACCTAATCTTACAAAGTGTTTAAACTGCTTTGTATGCCACAAGCTTTCAGTTAAATCTTGCTAATTGGCTCAGATACGAGCTACTAAAGAGTTGTTTTTAAATTCTTCAGTACTTAATGGTGGGCAAATTCTAAACAGGGTCTTTATTTTTTCATGTCACATTACTTGATTTGTGTATTGAGGTTTGTCTCCCATCCCATAACAATCATAAACATCTGCATTTGTGTAAGCATATGCAGTCTGTCTTAAAACTAGCAAAACATTTTCAGCTGGTAGCAAGGCAGATGAAGTGAAGAAGATAAACTGTACAGCCCTTACAAGATGTGCATTCATGTTTTTTGCATTGCAGTTATACTGCCATGTGGATCACTTGGGCAGCTGACTGCTTATAGGCTTATTTGCAGTCCTGTGGGAGTTCTTATGCTTAAAACCATAAAGCATCCATGCCACAGCAAAGCCTTGAGATGCCTTTAGCAGTGGAAGGGACCATTAAGTGTATGATTTTATTTTTAACAACTGTCTTCTGCATTTAAAGATATATGAAGCAATCATTCTAAATACTTGGTTGGATGTAAGTGGCTTTTAATGAACTCTAAATTCACTGGCAATAATTTTGAGCAGCTCAAAAATAAGTTGACATGCTCGATACGATCATTTTCATTGCGTTTGAAGCCTTTTAAGTAGAGTATAAATGTCACTAGCAGAGTCAATGCACTGAATTCTGAGAATGAGCCACCCGTGTGTGTCCTCTGTTGCTGGAGAGTTGGAGGCAGTCTGTAAATGCTTCTCACCATCTTTCCCTGCAGATCTCTGGATGGCCGTCTGCAGGTGTCTCACCGCAAGGGACTGCCCCACGTCATTTACTGCCGCCTCTGGCGCTGGCCAGACCTTCACAGCCACCATGAACTTAAGGCAATTGAAAACTGTGAATATGCTTTTAATCTTAAAAAGGATGAAGTATGTGTAAACCCTTACCACTACCAGAGAGTGGAGACACCAGGTAGGAGGACTGCTTCTGACTTTGTGTGGCAGCGTCTGTTTGTTCAGCATAAGGTTTTAAATGAAAAATAAGAGAAAGGTGGTGCCTTCTCCTGATAGAAGTACAAGATTCTTTTTGAGATCATATCCCTTGGAAATTTTTAATAGTAAAGTTACCAAAAAATCTTTACAAATGTGTTTGTAAACACTTCCAGGACTGCTTGCAGTTTCCAGCTGGCCAGGTGCAGTTCATACTGAATAAGACAAAGTTGATTTACCTTTGCTAATGTGTGTGGAATAGTCTTATTTAAGGCACCTCAGGAATCCCATCTCTTCCAGTAACTAGCTGTGCAAATGTAGTATTAGCAGTGCTGAGTTTCAGAATATTTCAAAATACCTGAAGAAACTCTTAGATGTTTTAGATTTTTTTTTTTTTTCCTTTTAGCTCACAAAATAATGTATTTTGATTACCAATGATTTGTGAATTTTGCCTTTCCAGTCTTGCCTCCCGTGCTCGTGCCGCGCCACACTGAGATCCTAACGGAGCTGCCACCTCTGGATGACTATACCCATTCCATTCCTGAGAACACTAACTTTCCAGCTGGGATTGAACCACAGAGCAATTACATACCAGGTATTTTCTTGACTTTCACTGTAATCAGTATGTTTAACATTGTGCCAATGAAACAAAGATGGTAATCTTATGCTCCTAAGTGATCAAATTAATTACAAGATGTGCCAATAAGTTAGATCTAGTTGATTTTGTGTATTAGTTCCAATGGAAATACATGAAATTGCTGTTTGCAGAACATGATCCTGTGTGAAACTATACTGCTTACTTGGTTTCAGTAGCTTATTTAAGATTCAGAATGCTAATGAGTGAAAAACAGACCTTTGTCTTATGCTTTCAATCTGTTTTACAAGCATATAGGGGTTGCCAAGTGCTGTGTGTTGGAGATTGAGCAGCAGTTTACTACTCCATCTCACCACGTGTAGTTTGTGAAGAAAACTTTAAGTTGCAAATCAGTGACTTAGTGTTTTGATCTGTAGTCCACAATCGATCAAGGTCTGCTTTGTGTATTTGTTATTATTGTGTGCACAGTTTTGTCTTTTTAGTATGAAAGAAAATCTAACAATATTAAAATCAAAGAATTCCTTCTTCCCCTTCTTTGCCTTTTCCCCACCCCAAGATTAACCTGCTACAGTGCACCCGAAAGCTGCTACTATTACTGAAATATAAAATCAATGAACTTTATTTCCTGCCCCAACTTTGTGTTTCTTATCCCTTCAGAAAGTTGCCTGGAGTGTAAAACCAAGTAAAGATGAAGTTTTCTCATAAATGTTAAATGTAGCTATATTACAAACAAGCTGAAAATTCAGATCTGGACTCTCTTGAAGAATAAAATTACTTGAAACTCAAATATGTGCAATGTAGAAATTGTATCTATGTGTCTTAAACAGGTTGTTGCTTGCGTTTTCTTTAAATGTATCCAAGAATTGAAATGGCATTTAAAAATGCAATACATTTGTTCTCATCTGTTTAATCTGGGCCATGCCTAGAGACAGCAGATCTTTAAAGAGCAATTTAAGGGGATAGAAATTGGTGCTGCTTTCCTAACTGATGTGTGCTGGTTTTGACTCAATCTGAGGGCTTTTGATACCATTTGCTAACAACTTACTGGAAAGCTATCATTTGCAAATCCAGTGCTATGGAAATGAGCTAAAGCAGCTAGGTAGTTATTTGCTGGAAGTATGTTTAAGGTGATTGTGGGTATTCACATGATTTTCAAATGTTTATGCAGGTAACCAAACCTTGCCTCCTTATCTTTGTCACTGACACTCTCCTGTTGTATTCATGTTCAAAATTAGTATGATTGTTTTTAAATCATAATTTTTGATAGTGAAGTTTTCGCTTAATCATCCTTTTAAATTCTCTGAATTTTGTCACATCTGTATTTAGCTCACTAGTTTTACAGAGTGAACCAAAGATATAATTCTTTTGGATAATTTTTTAATCAACTGACTTAATCTAGTTTCCACTTGCTGACTTCCTTCTGACCTTACTGTATTGCTGTAAATCTCAGACATGATATTTGATATAATTTGATTTTGAATCTTAAGCAAAAAGCTGTAATTTTCTGCTGTTTGATAATAATGTAACTAAATGCATTTAATCCCTCAGATGTCTCAGAGACAATTCTAAGGCGATTGCAGCATAGTTAGCTTCAAACACTTTCACTGAAGCAATCCAGGTTTTGCCTTTAATATATAGAATCATAGAATATCCTGAGTTGGAAGGGATCCACAAGGATCTTCGAAATCTAACACCATATAGGAAAAGACATTTGCCCAGTTCAAAGAAAATTATTTCCTGAAAGGCAGTTGCTTAGCTTATCTGGATTACAAAGTACCTTTTCAATGGAGAAAAGGAACCTGCATACTCTTCTGGGTTTAGAAGATATTTCTGTTGAATTAGGCAAAGTTTCTAGTATCAGAATGCTTCAAACTTGTTGCTGAGTTTGCTTTGGTTAGTGAAACTTCATCTTTAAAGAAAGATAGTTAAAATAATACTATTGTTTTAACAGAGCTTGTGCAGTGTAGCTAGTTAAATAATATAGTTATTATTGAGTGAAATCAACTTTTAGGTAATGAAGAAAAATTGTTTTGGGGTTTGAATTGAAAAGTAGCCTTCAAATCTATAAGGCATGGGAGAGTATCTGATCTGATGGTTATAGTGCATTAAGACAGCTCACATGATTTTTTTTTTTTGTGCAAGTCATCAGATGTGGGGTTTTTTTCATTTGTAATTCTACTAAAAGTGAAAGCTGTTGATCACATTTACAAAACTGTTACTTATTCTAGTGAAAGTATCTTGTCTTAAATGAAAAAGGCAAGGATTATCTGTTAATTATATAGCATATTTGAACAGTTGACTGGCATACAAGAGATGGTACATTTTGCATAGACAAGGCAGGTAATGCGTTTGAAGACCTACTGGAAGGAGAAAGGGATGGCAAATTACATTCTAATAAAGTATTTAAGTATTGAATGGAGCTCATGAGGACTTGAGAACAAAAACCCCAAATGCTGTCTTACAAATTTTCCACATTCATGGAACCATTAGGTGTTTTGTGTTTTTTGTTTGTTTTGTTTTGGTGTTTTTTTTTTGTTTGTTTGTTTGTTTGGTTTTTTTTGTTTTGTTTTGTTTTTTTTTGTTTGTTTTGGTTTTTTTTGTTTTTTGACAGAAACACCACCTCCAGGATATATCAGTGAAGATGGAGAAACAAATGACCAGCAGCTGAACCAAAGCATGGATACAGGTAACTAATTTCAAAACTTGGGATCACTAGCTGTGATCCCTCTGCATAGCAGCATGAATTCAGCCTAAAAGATGATGGTAGTTTTCCTCTGTACAACCTGGTGTTTTTTGTTCAAAATATCACTTTCAGTCTTTAGTGAACAAATGAATATTTTGTTAGGGGAATGCTTTTAAAGCATTTTGAATTTTGAGAACCTGTCTCTTACCTCTGGCACCTTATCACTTCTGCCATGTTTCAAATCAATTCTTGTATGGAAGGCTCTGTGGAAAGAGTAGTAGAAATAATAAGCATCTGTACCTTTGTATGAAAGAGTTTCTAGATAATGTGGTTGGTTTTAGACTTGGTCAAAGAACAGTTAATGTGCTGGAGAAGAACGTCCTGCTATCTGCTGGCAGATTTGAGTGCATTTGGTTAGCTAATGTTAGCAATCTTTTTCAGTTAGTTGGAATCAACTGCACCATTTTCCGAATGAACTACAATATTTTCCTACTTTGTGATAATGGCTACCTTAATTAAAAAAAAATTATATCAGTAATCATTGTAGGAATTATTCTGTGCAAAACTTCTTTGTATTTTATCTACAAGTGCACAAATTGTGTTGGAGAGTTCATGTTTTTCTAAATTTTTTCCTTCCTCCTTCCAGAAAAGAATAATCTCAAATGAGGAAATCCACCTTGTTCTTCTTGAGATAAACCCTCTCCTTTGAGAATAGAGGCAATATCTTGCTTGTCTCATCCACTTTTTCATAACTTTTTTCCCACTGAATTTGGGAAGAAGTTACTACCTTCTCACTGGGCTGAAGCACCTCTCTTATGACGACAGGCAGAGAGAGTTGGGGTTGTCCAGCCTGGAGAAGAGAAGGCTCCAGGGAGACCTTAGAGCTCCTTCCAGTACCTAAAGGGAGCTTACAAGAGAGCTGGAGAGGGTCTTCAGACAAGGGCATGGAGTGATAGGACAAGGGGGAACGGCTTCAAACTAACAGAGGGCAGGATTAGATTAGATATTGGGAATAAATTCTTTACTGTGAGGATGGTGAGGCACTGACACAGGTTGCCCAGAGAAGTTGTGACTGCACCCTCCCTGGAAGTGTTCAAGTCCGGGTTGGATGGGGCTTTGAGCAACCTGGTCTAGTGGAAGGTGTCCCTGCCCACGGTGGGGGAGTTGGGACTAGATGGTCTTAAGGTCCCTTCCAATCCAAACCATTCTATGATTCTTTGACAAGCACAGAAATAAAGTTATGTTCAGAGAATGTGCATGAATTGAAAGCTCTGCCAAATACAACACTAAGATGTTAATTAAGTTTATGAGGAGGGGTAGAGTCCCATGAATCTGGAAAATTAAATGCTGTCTTAATTCACAATAAATGTGTGATATGCTGGAAAAATGGTGTTAGTATTTCTAAGGTTTCTTATTCCAAAGAATTTCAATGTAAAACTATATCTAGATAATGGTTATTCCTACTTATCTGAAATAACGAGGGTCATTTGCTCTGAAACAATCTGTATTGCTTCAACAGGATCTCCAGCAGAGCTATCTCCTAGTAGTCTTTCTCCAGTTAATCACAGCCTGGGTAAGCTGAAAATACTTGTAATTGTCTGTGTGATGACTTCTTTATGTATATTACATTACAACTGAAAACGTACTTAAGAACTATATTTGGAGGAGACTATTGGGTTGGCTTCCTGATGATAATCATAATAGGGATGGGTAAATAACTTCTTAACTACTACTCTATTTCTGTAACTTTTAAATTCTTAGCAAAGAGAAAGAATAATATGGTTGTGTGTGCAGGACTAACATTTATAAAATAGTTTAAAGGACATTAGCCAATCCACAGTGCTGCCCAGACTTGCTGTCTCCCTTGTGTGTGTGTTCTGCTGCTCTTCTCATGTACTGTTTCACCTGTAACCACAGCACAGTTGTTGCTCCCACATTAGTAGCCCACCTGCTTTGATCCAGTGCCATTGCTGTGTGTCTGTGTAAGTGCCTCAGGAAGATCAGATTGCCATGGGTTTGTTTAAGGAATGGTGACAGAAAAATGCTGTTTAGAATGCTTAGTAAGTAATGAGGGTAGGTAAAAAGGGGAAGCTGCTCAGGAAAAGCTGAAGATGCACAGGGAAGATACTGAGCTCTCATGGGGAGAGTAAAAGGAGCTTAGAACTTCATTTAGATAAAGAGATGTTATAAGATCTAGTGTAATATAAGGAAATATTTTAATATTTATATTTTTCCTTTATGCGGTTCAGTGTTTGATAGTTTAATCTTTTCTTCAACATTGCCAAAATGTTTCTAAGTTATAGAAAAGCAACAGGAATGTCTCAACATCTGGCACTCACAGCACCATTAGCTTAATAATTTTGCCAAGCAAAATGCAAGTACTGAACTAAATGAGCTGTGGTCAGATTAGATCACCCCTTCTTCCCCTCCTCCTTCCCTTGTGTGGAAGATTGAATTCCATTCTGTTTACTGGAGTAAGCAAAAATGACAGCAAGTAAAATATAATTTGAGGAGACTAATGGCTGTTGTTTCTGGGAGAGACAAATAGCAGGGCAGACATTTTTTTTCAGCCTTGAACTCTGTATTAAGCTTGTTTTAAATTTTTTTTTAGACTTGCAACCAGTTACTTACTCGGAGCCTGCGTTTTGGTGTTCAATAGCATATTATGAATTGAATCAAAGAGTGGGAGAAACCTTCCATGCGTCTCAGCCTTCCCTGACTGTAGATGGCTTTACAGATCCATCAAATTCAGAGCGGTTTTGTCTAGGTCTGCTTTCCAATGTAAACAGAAATGCTACAGTGGAAATGACAAGGCGACATATAGGTAAAGATCTCTGATCTTTAATTTCATTTTAGACATTAAATTATCTGGAATGCTCCAGAGAAGATGGACAGATCTGTGTTTTGGGTTCCTTTCACCCTTGTGCAGCCAGCCATAGAACTTCTCCTTTGCAGCTTCCCAAGAAGAGCTTGATCTCTCTTTCTAAGGACAGAAGTGGAAAGACAGAGAGGTTGCTGCTTCTGAAATTAAGGAGAAATATAGCTACTTCTGTTACCACAGCCTGTTGCAATTGGGAAGAGATGTAGTGATGGCTAGAGCTGAAAGGAGCTGCCTTTACCTCGATCAGTAGTCACTAAGCTGATAGCAGCAGCAGTCACACAACTGTCAGGATGCATGCAACACAGGAGGAAGCCACTCAACTGTAGGGGATTTGTGTTGCTCATGTTGCTGTTCTCTGCCTTCTGGGAAAAGATGATGCACCAAAGTATCCCAAGGGGGAGGGTTTTGGCCTTCAGGCTCCTCATTGGACTGCTCTGCCCTAGGTGTCATTTATATTCAGAGTTGCTTATAATTGAAATTTTAGCTTTAATTATAAAATATTAGCATATTGCTTAGTTTATTCTAATTTTTAAAAATGCAGAATGAACATTGGTAGTACTCGAATGCTTTTCTGAAATGGGAAAAGCTGCAGTTGAGATAACGTGCTGTTTTGACATTATTAGGATTTTCTTTGTTATGGTTAGTAAAGAATATTGTTTTCTACAATGCAGTGTATTGGCTTTAGGTTCTTCAATAAACTATCCTTTTATTTCTGGATTCATTTATTTAGCAACATTCATGAGAGATTTTGGTTTGAGTTTTAGTAAAAAATTCAACCTCTTTAATAGAACCTTCTGATTGCCTCTATGCCAAATCCAAATGCTTGTCTAATAAAAATTTAGATGTGCAGAAACCCAGGCTACACCTGTGCCAACTAATCAAAATGATCAATTATGAGGAAAAGCAAAAATGTAAGGAACTCTCACTTTTTAAAATAGAGTAATTCACATTTTGTTTGAAATTTTTTTTAAAGAAAAGGGGGAATAGAAACTATGGCCTTTAAATAATCTGATAATTATAAATAGCTTTCTTTGAGAACTCAATTCTACATTACTTATCTTTTAGAAATAAACCATACAGGGTTTTATTTGCACTCAGAGAAAGAGAACAAAACTATAGTTTAAAAGTGAACAATAATGTTTCTTATGGGGTTTTATTTTGTAATAGGGCTAAATGAAGTCCTGTTTGTTTTGTTCAAGTAGTACAGAGAAAGGGATATGCAGTGGGTTGTGAAATAGTATGGGTGCATGTAAGCAGAGAGTGTTGACGTGGTACACTGTGTTTTCCTTTTTTTGCCATAGTGGCCTGTGCTGCTTCATATACAACACTTTAATACTAGCACAAGTTTTAACTCTGTTGAACCTAATATTTTTATTTTTATTCTGGTATTTCTTTAAGTAAAAAGTTATTTGATAATGAACACTGCTTTCTAATTTTGATTTGGTTACAAGCCATTACATGGCTAGAAAATTCTATCTCACTCTTGACCAAAAATTATTCTGCTTCTCCCACAAATACTTTGAGTTCATGGGAGGAAATATGCAAGTTGTGTTCTGCTCCTGCTAAAGCTGTCAACTCAGCATTGTTGTCCTGTAGATAATCGATTTCTGTTTCTGTTGTAAAGAAAAACCTTGGCCTTCTTTAAAAAATAAGCTCCCTTGTTCCCTAATCTGCTTGTGTCACACCATAATTAGAGTTCCTTTGGATTTTACTGCAGGCAGGGGAGTGCGTCTGTATTACATTGGCGGAGAAGTGTTTGCCGAGTGCCTGAGTGATAGCGCGATCTTCGTTCAGAGCCCCAACTGCAATCAGAGATACGGCTGGCACCCTGCAACTGTCTGCAAGATTCCACCAGGTCAGTGGCCTACCACAGGTCTCTTGAGAAAATACCCAGTGGAGGTGTTCACTGCATGACATTTGCTTTCCTTTTTTGTAATGCCTTCATAGATTCAGGCTGCTGTGTAGCTGCCGCAAGCGTATTCACTGACTGTTCCTTTTTGGCTCTTTGTAGGATGCAATCTGAAAATCTTTAATAACCAAGAATTTGCTGCTCTTCTGGCTCAATCTGTGAATCAGGGCTTTGAAGCAGTTTATCAGCTTACTAGAATGTGTACCATAAGAATGAGCTTTGTTAAAGGATGGGGGGCTGAATACAGGTAAAAAACTTTCTTTCAAATTTAGAGTTAAATTTTCTTTTTTCAATAATGCACTATTTCTGTCTGGTTTGAAAGCTGTACCTACATGCTTCTTACTGTTACTGTACACATGCTGTCTGCAAGTTGAACCCCATATTTTCCTTTTACTCCTTCCTCAACTATTGAGTTTTTAAGTTATAAAGATTAGAAATTGATTTTAGTATTACAGTCAGCTGTTGAGCAAGGAATGTTGTCAAAGTTGTTTCCTCGCTTGGTTCTGCTTGCTTGCTTATTATGGCAAAATCACTGACAATATCTAGAAGTTTCATAGTTTGTGCTGTGAGATTATTTGCTGTTTGTTAGATGTAGTCATTTTGGTCTCTGTCCTGTTCTGTGTGGAGTATGAGTCCATTAGGTTGTGGTGAGGGATGCAGTTGATAGTATCTGACAGAAAGAACTGAAGTCATTTGAAATGCATTCTGCAGAATGAAACAGCTGGAGAGCATGAATTTAAGGGATGACAAATATTTCAGAACGTGTAAGGGAAAAAACTTTGTGGGAGTACGATTGCTGTGTTTATGTAGTAAAACTGCTAAAATTTTTTTGAGTGGAAAAAATAGCCTTTTATCTGCTTTTTTAATAGATTCCAGTTGTATTCTTTATTTAAACAAATTCCTTAAACCTCTCTAGAAATTGTCCCCTGAAAAAATGAAGCCTGACATATCAATATCCTATTGTAATACATAATGACTTTTTTAAAATCCATATAATTTCTGAAGTTGAATGATAGTGTGTAGGTTCCACTGTGAATCTTGAGGCTTTGTTTCTTTTATCTGCTCTTGAAATATATGCATGTAAATGTCAGTGTCAGTATGTGGGGGAGGCTTCTCAGAAAAATGAAACCAATTTTGTAGAAGTCTGATTAGATTAAATGAGAAATTTGAATAATGGAGTAAATTGGTACCTCTTTGTTAGTAAGAGACAAAAAGGAATGTGACTCAAGTTTAAAGAACTCTTGGATTTGTCTCAAAAGAAGTATGTATACACTTACACATAAATAAATACAACATTCAAATCAGAACAGAAGAGACTTAATCAGTCAGATTATATGAAGACAACTTGAAGTGAATGGAGTGTAAGTGCTGAATTAAAACAGTGAGGAGCCTTTTGGTAAATTTATTTCTAAGGAGGGAGAATGTTGGTTGTTAGTAGTCGATAAACTATTCAGAGATCATAGGATTAAAAAAGCTGCAGTGCAAACACTGCCAGAACACCACTGTCCTGGGTTGATGTTATCTCTTTCCTTATTAGCTAGGAAAGAAAAATGCAAAAAGCAGCAAAAAAGCCAAGTGAAAGCAGGGAGTAAAGGGGGGGGGAAAGGGAAAGCAGCCGAGCAAGCAGCAAGCAGCTACTGAGCAGCCAAGCAGCGAAAGCAAAGGGGGGGGGAACCAGCAGGGAGGAGCGCAGCAGCCCCCAGCCAGCGGCAGCGGCTGATGGGGGAGGGCGCCGGCGAGCTACTAGCCAAAACAAACCTTCTAAGCACACAGCACACGATTTGGGGATAACATCAACGCAGGACAACCACAGAAACTGACTACTGGCATAATGCTGAACTAATTTCTTTGCATCTCTAAAATTATGCTAATAAAGTATTGATACACAAAACCTGTAAGTTATGCTGCAGTTGTGATTAAAGGAAGATGAGATTGCTCCTGCAAACACAACCTTGAATTTAAACTAATGCAGTCTGAATTGTCAAACTAGACCAGGAGACACTGCAAAATCCATCATTCTTGTTAAAACTTCTGTGTTTCATCATTATGTCAAAAATGTTTCTTGTAGAATGGGCTTGGGCAAAGCCAGAGCATTACTTACTTTTTATGCAATGGGGATAAATGCACAGGTATGGCAAAGTGGTATATTTTATCTACCAAGCTTATAAGCTTGGTAGACAAAATAGTTTACAACTTTTTGCTCAACACATGTTGTCTAGAATTGAGGATGGTGGTAGAAGATCAGATCACCAGTGAAGTGTTCATGTTGTCACAAAAGTTATACGGGTCTAGGATCATCTTCTGAAGAGAGTTCAGTAGAGACATAATTACAACAAACAGTAATATATGAGCTGGAAATCTGTGAGTAGAAGAGGCTGAGT